>NC_050579.1:8995011-9157511 GCF_011100635.1 Trichosurus vulpecula
GTAAATAAGTTTAATGCGAAAGTTTATGTAGAATCTATATCAGACTGCATGCCATTTTGGGAGTCAGGGGGGGAGGGGAGGGAAGGGAAGAAAATTTGAAACTCAAGAACAGGTAGAACTAAGCATTGTAAACCAAAAATAAAAAATCTACTTATTTAAGAAAAAATACTGTTACCTACCTTGTCAAAGCCTTTCCAGAACCCCCAGCTCCTAGCACCTTTCTTCTATAAGAAAATGACCTTGTATCAATTGTGTGTATTTTTAGGGTATGCTTATATGTATGCATGTTGTCCCCCAGATAAAATGTAAGCTTTCTGAAGGCAAGGATCCATTTGATTGTTTTTTTTTCTTTCTGACTTTAAATTTATGATTCTATGAGTTGGGTTTGAATATTGACCCTGCTATTCATCATTATCTGTGTGACTTTGGACAAGTCACTTTAAATGGAGGGAAAATGGAGCCTCATTTCCCCATTGCTAAAATAGGGGTGAGGGAAATTAGATGGATGCTGGCTGAAGGCCTTTCCTGCTTTTGATCTATGATCCTACATTCTGACATTAAGTATCTCTTCCTGTCAGAGAATGGGTACACAGGTGCATTATTTTTGTGCACAGAAGCTCAGAAAATTTCTCAAGCTTGGAGGGACTGTGAGTTATCCCTAATCTTTTGAAGTCCTGCACTTGAGGTATGTGTGCTTGAAGCCTTGGAAGAAAGGGGAGGAAGATGCAGTGTGCATCCCCCTTTCCTTGGTCTTACAGGAACACCTTTAGATGAAATTTGGTGAGGTGGGGGAGGAAAGAAAGCAACAATTGGCCTTCTTCCTTCTTCCTCTGCGTACTTGCTCCTACCATGTACTTATTGGCATCACTCTTCTTTAGATGTATTCTGTTGTTCAGTTTTTTTCAGTCATGTCTGACTCTTCATCACCCCACATGGGGTTTTCTTAGAAAGGATATTAGAGTGGTTTGCCATTTCCTACTTCAGTTAATTTTACAGATAAGAAAACTGAGGCAAAAAAGAGTTAAGTGACTTACCCAGGATAACATAACTAGTAAATGTCTGAGGCTGGATTTGAATTCTGGAAGATGAATCTTCCTGAATCCAAGTCCAGTGCTCTGTGCACTATGGTGCCACCTAACTGCCCTTTTTGGTAAGTTGTTTTCTATCGGAGATGTCCAAAAACGAAATAAGTTGCCTCGTTCATTTGTTTACTCATTCATCAAATCTTTATTAAGTACCTACTATGTACCAGGGACTTCCCCATCAACAGAGGACTCGGGGAGTGGGGGAGGATTTTGCATCTGATAAATAATTGGACTAAAATTTAGTGGTGCGCTTGAGGACCTAGAGGGCCACATGTGGCCTCAAGGCTGCAGGTTCCCCACCCCTGGACTAAATGACATTTAAATCCAAGTCTTTAGGGGTTTCATGCTTGCAGGCAAATACTATCAATAGGGTGAGAGGCTTCAGTTCCGTTAGACCAAAGGCATGGCAGGGAGCCATGGCCATCAATGAGTAACTCCAGGGTCAATGTTTGAGCTCGTCTCCTTGACAGTCTCTGCTAAATCTGTGCTTCTTTTGTCTTGTTCAGTCTCAGCCCAGCAGGCTCCAGGTGTCTCCATTTCTAGGGAAAATGTCCCAGGAGGAGTCTCTTGTCTTCAAGTTCCTCCTGCCATTGCTTGCCTTCGCTTCTGGGGACAAGCTGCTGGTGGTGCCCATGGATGGCAGTCACTGGCTCAGCTTGCTTCCTGTTGTGGAGCAGCTCAGACAAAGGGGCCATGAGGTGGTGGTCCTCTTGCCCCACAAGAACTGGCAGATGAAGAGCCAGGACACCTTTACCACTAAAATGTATCTGGTCCCATACACAGAGGAGCAGCTCAGTGAAGCCCTGCATGTCTTTGAGCTGGCCAGTCTCCAGAAGCATGCATGGCCACTGGCTTTTGTCGAGATTTTGCAAAGTATAGGGTCATTTGCAAAGCTTATGGAGACTCTGCAGGAGAGTTTGCTGAAGAGCACTGAGATCATCCAGGACCTGCAAAAGAGTCACTTTGATGCCCTCCTCACCAACCCCTCATCAGTCTGTGGAACGATCCTCGCTGAGCACCTCTTGCTTCCTTCCATCTATTTGACCATGGGGCTGATGTGCAGCTTGCACTACCACTCAGCCCAGTGTCCGAGCCCACCTGCCTATGTTCCCAGGATCTTTTCCAAATTTTCAGATCATATGACCTTCCCACAAAGGCTACTCAATGTCTTCATCTCCACTATGGAGCATTGGTACTGTTACTACTTGCACTACCCCTTTGACAGAATGGCCTCAGAGTTTCTTCACAGGGACGTGCCCGTCAGGGACCTGTTGAAGCAGGATGCTATTTGCCTGTTGAGATATGATTTCGTTTTCGAGTTTCCTCAGCCAGTCATACCCAACATGATCTTTGTCGGAGGCTTACACTGCCACCCAAGTAAATTTCTGCATGAGGTAAGCCCTCTCTGTGTCCAATAGGGAACTTCTATCCAATGAGATATGGGGAAGAGGAAAGAGTGGAGGTAGCCTCCATGGTCTTTCTTTAATAGCCCAAATCTGCATTTGCTACCCCTGGGACATTGAAAGAATTACTTAACTTCTTCAGGGCTCCGGGGACTCACTTTGTAAAGGGAGAGAGCTGGGCTCCATGACTTCTGGCTCTGCATTTAGTCTTCTAAGACTCAACTTGGTTGTTTGTCCCTCCTCCTCCACCATTAGTTTGTAAGCTGTCTGCGAAGAGCACTTGGACAACATTTAACTTTGTAGACGCAGGACCCTGCATGTAGTGGGGATCTTCATTGTTGGATGAGTGAATGATTACAGAATGATTGCTTTTCTTGGGAGTGGGGTTGATAAGTGACATCAGTGATCTTTTCTTTCTCTTGGAATCTTTCCATCTTTGAGATCCCTACGAAAGGCCACTCAAGTGGGTCTTCTCATCTTTACACTGTGCTACCCCCAGTGCAGATCTCTTCTCAGTCTCTGATCGTGGATTGCCATGGCCAAAAATACATACATACATACATACATACATATATGCATACATACATAGATGAATAAGTAAAGGAAGACCTCTATCACATGGGGTGGACCCCTATGGAAAATTTATGGGAGGGCATACAGACTTAAAACTTATGAGATGGGCAGATATGGGTGGCCTACAACTTGATTATCGGTGGGAGCTGCAAAATCAATGAGATCATAAGCCCAGGGATTCTTTCAACCAGGCTTAGAGCGTTTTCCAACCTCAACTTCCTAAGAGCCCCATCCCCTTCTTCACATGGTAGTTTGAGGTCTGAGGAGTGTGGTGGTCCCACCCTGTAGGCAGTACACGTGTGGCAGATCTCTCTTCTCAAAGGCCTCTGAAGCCCCTTCCAGCTCCACACCTAGGATCTTAATTGATGCATTTGCTTTTGTTCATTTATGCTGTTTCTGACTTGGCAGTCAATTTAAACAGGTCACATGGGAGCTGCTGTTATGGTTTCCAGTGTCTTGGGTCATGGGAGGTGTTTGAGTTGTGCTTTGAAGGAAGTTAGTGGTTCTAAGAGCTGGAGGTGAGGAGGGGGAGAGGACTTCACTCGGGTAAAGGCATGGAGGCCAAGAGTGGACTGTCCTATATGGGGGACATCTAGCAAACTGCTTCAGGCAAAAGGAAAAGGTTTTGGGTTGGTGAGCCCTGGACATCCTAACTTGTCAGAATAAGCAATCAGTACACTCATATCAAGCCTTTTCAAAAATTCCAGGGCCACTCTGCTCTATCCACTTATCCTTGATGTAGGCAGCCTTGAGCAGTGAAAATAGATCTTCTCCATGTACCTGAGGTGGGGCAGGCCCTCCAAGAGTGAAGTTGGACTTGTGTTTGCAAAGCCCTTTGGTTGGTTGGTTTTCTAAGACTTTCAGCAGCAATACAGGGAAGAGAAGGGATTTCCTGGCTGACCTTGTTAACTTCCAAATATCCCAACTGCTCTCTGCTAGGTAATGGTCAGCAATCAGTCAAGAAGCATTTCTCAAGTGTCCTCTTTGGGTGGGATCGAGTCCTCCTCCCTTGGTAGCAATCAGAGGCCAAGGAAGAGGTTGGCAATGAGCTGGGATATCTCACAAAGCCAGTCCCATTACCTCTGCAAGTTTGTATAGAGCAATGCATTTCTTTTTCTGCAGCCCAAAGCACTTCAAAGAGGTTATTTTTTAACAAAGAAAAACATTTTATGTGTAAAGTTGGACTACCATCAGCACAGAGAGCAGAGAGCAATAAAGGATAGGAAAGCAGGTCAAATGGATCTGGAGCACAGGTAAATAGTCATTATCCAATTCCCACTTATCTCAGAGATGTGCCTGGCAAAGGCCTTTGGGGACCACTGGCTATTTAGTTGCTGAGACCTGACCGTTAGCCAGCTTCCCCAGCTGTACTTGGTGAAGGCTTAGACTTCTGCCCAAGTGGAGCTTTGCTTGAGAGATCACCGGTCCTTTTTTCTTGTCAACTTCCATGAAATGGGATATTGAAAAGGAGCGAAGGGTGGCATCCACAGTCTTCAGTATTTTAGAAAGTCCTCTGTGGGCTGATTACTTCTTGCTAGACCTAGGGTTAATCACTGAGCTTCTCTGGTCTCAGCTTGATCATGTGTATAATCAGGGTTTGGACTTAATGGCTCCAGGCTCCTTTCTTGCTCCCCAGCTTAGATAACCCCATGTTCCCATGCTTAACTCAATTTGGAATGAGAGATTCAGATTCTTTGTAAGCTTTATGACTGAAACGATGGTGAGATGGAGAGGAAAAAGATGCTACTTTCTTTTTATGTGGAATTCCCAGCCTTCCCTCTTAATCCAGTGCTGCATGGTGAAAAGGGATAAGTGCTCAGCTCTGAATCTGGATCTTTGGTCTGAGTCTTGCCTCTAAAGCTAAGCAGCCACACCACCTTAGGGGAGGTCATTTCATCTCTCATGGACTCACTTTTCTTTCCTGTAAAATGGGGACACTTTTACCTATATCTGACCCTGCGAGGGTTGTGGTGAAGCTGAAGCTCGGCAGGGACCCTAAGCTTTAATTGATCATTAATCCATCCTGTCAATTAGTCTGTCAAGGGCCAAACTAGTAAATTAATCTGTTCCTAACTCCATTGGGAGAGTGGTTCCTGAGTTGTTACTACCTCCAAAGTAATTTGGTGCTATCCCTAGGTAACTGATTCCATGCACTGAAGAGACAGGGGGACCTGGGGGTTCTTCTCAAGTTCTATACCCCTTTGGGAGGCAGTCTGCTGAAGGGAATGGAGCTTATCTCAGAATCATGCTTTTAAATCAGATGCACAGGCTTAGAGGAAATGGCTTGAAGCAAAGCCCCTTTCCCCTGCAGTTAGGGCCAACATGGATGCTGGAGATGTGAACTGTGAGGAAGGGTCTGTGAAGAGGAGGGTGAGACCACGTGGGCTTCTACCAATAGAGTCTGGGACAGACTTTGTGTTCTGGCTCTTTGTGTCTGTGAGGACTTGACAAACTATGGGGAGAGATAATTCCCAGTATAAGCCCAAGGGGAGCTGGGAAGATGGGTGCATTGGCTTGTTTGTCATTGTGTAAGAAAAGCTGAAGACACAGAGAAAGGAAGTGAATTCAGAGAAGAGACAGTGCTTGTGGCGGGAGGCTGGGTGGTGGAATAATGCATAGTGTGCCAGCCTTGGAGCTTTGATAGACCTGGGTTCCAATCCTGTCTCTGACACACCGAGGTTGTGTGGCCCCAGGGAAGTCACTTAACTTCTTGGGCTTTAGCCAGCTCTCCAAGACTATAAATTTCAAAGAAGGCACTAGCCTAAGAGCAGGAGTTTTCTCACCTGGAAGTTCAATATAATGGTGAAATCACTGGTCAAATCTCCATCCCCTCTTTTCCTTGGTAACTGGTGAGAAGGAAATTGCCTAACACCCACTGTGAAGATATGTGAAGAAGAATCAGCTGGTGAGATGATGAGGATCTGGGTGGATTCTGCCAGTGCCTTTGGTCAGAATCAAAAAAACAGCAGAAGGATCTGGGGACAGGTTTATTGTCATGCGTATTATGCATATAGAAAGAGAGAGAGGAGAGAGAGATACAGAAAGGGGGAGAGACAGAGAGGGGAGAGACAGAGACAGAGAGAGACAAAGAAGGTGAGAGACAGAGAGAGGAGAGAAGCAGAGAGGGAGAGAGAGAAAGAGAGAGAGAGAGAGAGAGAGAGAGAGAGAGAGAGAGAGAGAGAGAGAGAGATTGACAGAGACAGAGAGAGATTGACAGAGACAAAGAGAGACAGGCAGAGAGACAAAGAGAGACAGAGGGAGGAGAGAGAAGAGAAGAGAAGAGAGGAAGAAGATGAAGGAAGGAGAAGGGGGAGAGAGAGGCAGACAGAGAGAGAGAAACAAAGAGAGACAGAGAGAGAGACAGAGATGGGACAGAGAGAGAGAGAGAGAGAGAGAGAGAGAGAGAGAGAGAGAAGGAGAGAGAGAGATGCACTATGTACTAAGGACATAAACAAAAGCAAGCAACTCAGTCCTGGCTCTCAAGGAGCTTGCAGTCTAGTGGGGACATATGCAGGACAGAGTGGGGGAGGAGTATAGGGGATGGCC
Organism: Trichosurus vulpecula; assembly: GCF_011100635.1. Classification (NCBI taxonomy): domain Eukaryota; kingdom Metazoa; phylum Chordata; class Mammalia; order Diprotodontia; family Phalangeridae; genus Trichosurus; species Trichosurus vulpecula. The sequence continues at coordinate 9,001,619 of NC_050579.1, forward strand.
CAAGTGAAGATGGCCTGAATGGAGATGACTGGGAAGGCTCCTTCTGCAGGTAGGAACAATTGAGATTCACTTGTAGTTAGCAAGTGAATATTTGTTTCAAATAGGAAGCCAACAGGGGGGTGATTTCTTCCCCCTCTCTTCTACCTTTTGGCCATCCCCACTCAGGAAATCCTGCCCAGCCTGGTACCACCCAGCCCCATCCCGCTGCCCCGCCCCCCCTGTCCCACCCCAATGCACCCCCCACCTCCACCACATTGGCCTAGCTCTGGAGAATCTCCTTTTCCTTTTCACTGGGTCTTTTTTGCAAAGGCCAAAGTCCCTCCCAATCTCAACTGAATTTTCCTTGAAATAATTGATTTGAGGGGACTTAGATTTTTGTCTCTTTGTGGATACCTTTTGTTCTTACATGCTATTTCCTTTCTCAGTATATCCCTTCCTCCTCCCCGCCTCAGTGAACCATCCCTTAAAACAACACAAAATGGAGGTGGGGAGGAAAAGCACTGCAGCAAAAGAAACCAACATATAGACCATAGCTGACAGTGTGTACACTTTTCTGCATCCATAGGCCCCCAACTCTGCGATAAGGGCAGAGGGGTCCATTTTCTCAGCTTCCCTCCAGGACCAAACTATAATAGGGAGCATCTACAATGCACTTTAAGGGTGGCAGTCAATCAATCAATACACATTTATTAAGCCAGGTTGAAAGTCACAAAGGACTATAACTCAGGTCCTCTGGCCCCACATTTTTCAATTAATAGTAATACTAAGGATAGCTAACATTCCTATCTGCACCTGCTATGCTCCAGGCACTGTACTAAGTGCTTCCCATTCATTCTGTCATTTGAGCCTCATGACAACCCTGCGAAGGAGGTGTTATTATTACAGCCATTTTACAGATGTGGAAACTAAGGTAGAGAGAGGTCCAGTGACTTGCCCAGGGTCACACAGCTAGTAAGTGTCTGAGGCTGGCTTTGAACTCAGGTCTTCCTGATTCCAGGCCTTGTATTGGTAATTGAAGTGGGCTTTTAGCACTTATTCAACCAAATGCCCTTGAAGATTTTGGCCTTTGTTTCTTTGATTAAATTGGGAGTCCTTGATGACCTCCTTGCCTCAAGGGAAAGCCTAGTTTACATGGGTTTGCATGATGTGTTTGTGACATCAGAGGCTTTCAGACCACAAGGGTTTAAGTCTCATTTTTGTGACACTTTTGGGTCATGTGGTGAGTCGCCTGTGTGACTCACCTTTGACCCTGAACAAGATATATAAATCTAAAGGTTAGCATTCTCCCTTGGGGCTCTGAGCCACAGGAGGAGTGGTGCATGACTCTGGGCCAGCCGATGTTAAGAGCTCCCCTGCTCATGGACCGAGATGTTGATATTTTTGGTAACTATGAATTGTGATCTGGTCTGTTTATATTGGGTATGTTTGTAATTTGTTTGTATTTGCTCTGAAGTTCTGGTTGCTAGTTTTCCTCCTGAACTAAGTGAGTTTCTATGTTTATGTTAGATTAAAGTAAGATTGTTAACCCCTTAATGTTACTTTCCTTAGTAAAGCAGATCAAAAGAACATGTGCTGGGAGCATTCTTATTGTGAGGCTTGTGTTGGTCTTTCACTCCCACAACAGCTGCTAGCCAAATTGTTGCAACAAGCTTGGACCTCTAACCCCAGTACGACCAACTTGCTAGGTATCTAGGCCTTACTTCCTGTCTCTGACCTCTTTGAGGATGGTATCATTCATGCAGCCTTCTTCAGTGTGTGGGACTTCCCCTAAATCCAGAAATGATGGTAATAGCCTGACTGAGTTCCTGAAAAAGGTTCTTATCTGATCTGTGAAGCTGCCAGAGCAGGGCTGCCAAATGCAAACCTGAAGGTCTTTTGTTGTTCTGTGGACAGCGCCTTCCTCAGAGACTCAGGGAACTGATTAGGAAATGAAGTTCTGGGGTCGACAGACTAAGCCAGGAGCTTCCCAGGCCAGCTCTGCAGCCTGAGTCTTGGTGGTGTGTTTGCTAGAGAGGGAGGAAGAGAGCTGCATCATTTGGTCATTGGCACTGCATTAAAGACCTCTCGAAGGCTTCTGGGCCCAGTAGGGAGAGATAAGGATTATACCTGGGACTTGCCCAGGGTCACCAGTCAGGATGAATCTGAAGCAGGGTTTGAACCCTATTCTTTGAGGCCACTACACAGCTTCAGTGACCCCTCAGCAACTTAACAAATGGTCCTTGTGGGTGCCTGGGGCTCTCTGAACTTAGCCTGACCTTGCCCATCCTTGGGCACTTGTGTACACAATGCCTTGCAGGCCAGGGGTTCCTCCAAGAGCATGGATTATCCTGACTCAGCCTTTTCGGAGCCAAGGTCCCTCTGCACCATGAAGGGGGCACTAAGCAAGACATTCTGAGGTCCGCAGCTACAATCCTACAAGGAAGATACGTATCATTGAACATTGCTATCCACCCAGCTCTGATCCTGACCCCCTCTGGCCTCACTAGCTGGCCCAGGTCTAGCCTCTCTGTCCCCCCGGGCTTAGCCATGTTGCCTGCTACTCTGCCCTCCAGAGGTTTTCCTGATCCTCCCTCTGGACATCACTCTGGGTAGAGTAGAACAGAAGCCCCTTGAGGGCAGAGTACCCCCAGTGCCAAACACTCAGGACCACAGATGAGAGTCCAACCCTCTTCTCTACCAGTCTTACAGATGAACCTCAGAAGGAAGAGCTTGCTGCCAGATTCCCCAGCCAAGTGGAAAAAGGCCTACTAATACAGAAAGGCAAATGGCCCGGGGCACTGAGGGCCGCTCATCCGCCCAGTGGTACTGACATTGTTGACACAGCCACTCTGAGGGGCGTGGGGGGCGGGGGTTGAGCCCGTGCCTTTCTCTCTTTCTTAATTTCGCAAGGTGCTACCAGGCTTTTCATAGGAGGTTCTTATTGGAATGATTTAATAGAAATGAGCTAATTTAAGTCCAGTAAAAACGGGCTTCTCCCTCCAAAGCCTTCAAGGGCTGTCATTTTCCATAGCTGGGTTTTCTGAGTAGGGATGGACTTAGCCTTTTGAACAGCAGAGCTTGACTTTTCTTGGTGCCATGTTCCCTGGAAAATTCCAAAACGGGCCACAGAAGAATCAGCCCGTGGGCCTTCATGCAAGTGCCCTTTGTGCTCCATTGGGGCCAGCTGCCGAAGCCATGGGAAGGATGGATGGGGATGAGAACAAGCCCCAAAAGCCCTGGAAACCCACACATGTGCTGAGCCATGAGCAAGCCCAGACTGGTGAGGAACCATCTGGCCCCTGATCTTCTCACCTCCTGCTGTTGTCAGCCATCTTATGGATTATCCCACTTCATCTTCGAGGTTCATTCCTCTGGGACAGGCTCTTGGTTTGCTTTCTTTGGGTCACCACCCCTACTGGAGAGATGTGGGGATAAGGGCACTCACCCAAAAAGTCAGTGGGAGGAACGTCAGGAGCTTTCTGACCCAACCTCCTCATCTATAATATGAGGAAACTGAGGCCCAAAGAAAGGGAGCCAAAATTGCATGGGAACAGGATTTGAGCCCAGGTCCTTTGGTACCATCCCTCTGGGACAGGGGTCATATCTGATATCCCTAAGAATCCTCCCTTGGGATGTGGCTTCTTTGCCCAACTCAGGTGAAGATACGGCTAGCATGACTTCCTGGATGTTCCAGTTTCCTTTGCTTTCCTGAATCCTTTCCACCCAGAGATCCTTCCTGGGAAGGCTGGTGTCAGTCCTTGTGCTTGCCTAGACAACAATACAAAGAAATCGGTTAGTATTCTCTTATTCACATCTTTTTCAAGAGGATTCACAGGAAAGAGTCCTAGAACAAATCACCTTCTCTCTGTAGTCGGTCTGTGGCCAGATTTTAATTTGGGTGTTCCTGACTACAGGTCCAGGGCAGTATCCCTCGTTCCATGATATGCCTCTGTATTAGAAAGTTATTCCATAGTCCTGGTAAAAGGGGATGAGGGTCTGAACTAGGATGGTGACTACATGAGGAGAGAAGGAGCATGTCTAAGAAGCTGTGTGATGTGGGACAAGTAACTGAACTGTCCTGAGCTTTGATCTATGCATTTGTCAAACACCTGTCCCAGCTGCCTGGCAGGTTATTGTTCAAACCTGAAAGGGGGAGTGTGACATGGAGCCATGATTACTCCAGAGCTGTTTTGTGGAGAGAAGTCAGGCACTTCCTAGGCTCAGAAGAGATTCAAACCTCCCAAGTCTCTCTTTCTTTCTCTGTAAAGTGGACACAGATGAATTCTGAGGTCCTTCCTCATTCTCCATCTAAAAACCTATGATGCCATGATCCCATGAGAATCTCTCCCTCAGGAGAGATCCATTAGTCTCATTTCTACCTTTTGGAGACCCATGGATGAACTTTAGAAGTTTCTTTCACATGGCTGCTCGTCAGACTTTGGTGATGGCCACCGTGTCCTGCTCACTGGCTTGGGATCCTGAGGGGAGTGGGAGGAGCTGTTTGTCAGGCAGGTTGGCCAAATGAGCTGCTTCTTTCAGCCTCTGGTCCTCCAAGATGTTTCTTCACCAGGATAAGTGCTCCGTTTCACTGAGGGTCTCATTCTTTCTGTGACATGGTTTCTTGATCCTTTGAGATGTTGTTCACCATCCCCTGGAACTAGAGTTGTTCACTCTTTTTGAGTCCTGGATCTCTTAGGTAACAGTCTAGGGAAGCTTATGGAGCCCTCCCTTCTCAGAATCATATTCTGAAATGTGTGAAAGAAAGTGAAGCGTATTGAAATGCAGGTATCAAAATACTAAAAAACCAAGTTAAAAGACCGCTAAATCTATGGTACCCAGAAGTGGACATGATACTGCAAAACACGTTGAGATCAAGGCAACAGAAAAGAGACTGTTAGCTTCCTCCAATTGGAGCTGTATGCTCTTGTTTTTGGAGAGGGGTTATGGTTCATTACTTTGCCTCTGCTTCCCATGGTTGACACTCATTGAGTTTGAGGTCCACTAAGACCACCAGGTCCTTTTTAAAGCCAAGTATCTTCTAAGTTGTACTTGTGCCACTGAATTTTTACACCAAAGGTTATAAGATTTTATATTTATATGTCTTGAATATTATATTTTTAAATTAAACAGACCATTTATTCAGCCCTTGGAAGTCTGTTTGAATTTGGTCGTCATCCAATGTACTAACTGCTTCACCTACTTTTATGTCCGTTGCAAACTGGTCAAACACACTGTATATGTGTCTTTACCCATAAAAGGATTGTGCCAGGTGTGGCTGAGGACAGAGTCCTCTGGTTTGGCCTCCTGGAAGTTAAAGCTGATTTATAGCATATGTGGATGTTGAAAAAAGGCAGATATCATTTCAAGCAAGGACCATGTTTACAACATGACTCTGCACGCCCAGTCAAAGGTAAATATTAATCTGTGGATTTAGGTTGGCTTGGAAACAAAAACTCCTCCACAGTTTCATGGAAAGAAAAGGGAGATTTTTCTTTATTTACAGGATGAAGGCTCACGTTGTTCTCCCTTTGTATTGGGGAGTAGGATGCCTTTTCTTAACATTCTGGGGCATGGTTGAAAGTAAGAAACTCCTGGTTTTCCCTCAAGATGGAAGTCACTGGCTTAGCATGCGGGATGTGATTGAAGAGCTCAGTAAGAAGGGGCATGAAATTGTGGTCCTTGTGCCTGAAGTCAATTTGCTCCTTAAAGAATCAAAATTCTACAAAAGAAAACTCTACCCAGTCCCCTACCCTCAGGATGAATTGGAGAAGCGCTTCCAGACATTTGGCCACAGTCTCTTTGCAGAGAGGTCTTTCCTCAGCACAGCCTGGGCTGAGTACAGGAATAACCGGCTTCTCATAGACATGTTCTTCCTCAACTGCGACAGCCTGCTGAAGGACCATGAAACCATCAGATACCTCGAAGAAAGCCAATTTGACACCCTCTTCACTGACCCAGCATTGCCATGTGGGATGATTCTGGCTGAGCATCTGTCCATACCTTCTGTATACTTTTTCCGAGGCTTTCCCTGTGCTTTGGAGCACACAATGAGCAGGACCCCCAACCCCGTGTCTTCCATCCCCAGGTGCTACACTGCCTTTTCTCACCATATGACCTTCTACCAGAGAGTGATCAACTTCCTGGTGAATGATTTAGAGACCCTCCTCTTTAAGGAGTTGTACACAAAATACCTAGATATTGCTGCTGACTTCCTAAAGAGAGAGGTAGACTTGCCAACCCTCTATGGACAAGGATCCATTTGGCTGTTGAGATATGATTTTGTGTTTGAGTATCCCAGGCCCATCATGCCCAACATGGCCTTCATTGGAGGAATAAACTGCAAACAAAAGAAAAGACTCCAACAGGTTTGTCATTTTTGCTGTCTTGGGCTCTTCTATTTCCTACCCCTGCCTATGTCCTACCAGCAATGGATATCTGGTTAATGGTTGCTGGCTGGAACTGACATGCATTGAAATGAATTAGTGGATGGCACCTTTCTCCATCACTGATTCAGCCAATCATACTGTTACTGTTCTGGACAGAGGAGATGCTGGTCCCCTGAATTTGTGCAAGGCTGCTGACCCAGAGGACAGACTGACTGACTATATTCTAAGAGTGAAGGGGGTGGCATTTCCAACTAAGGGAATAACCAGGATTGCCTGAAAGCAGGAGTGGGGGAGCAGGGAGGAAGGAAAGCAGGAAAGAAAGACAGAAAGGAGGAAGGGATCAAGAAAGGGAGGAAGGAAGGGAAAAAGGAAGGAAGGAACGGAGGAAGGGAGGGAAGAAGGATGGAAGGAAGGAAGGAAGGAAAGAAAGAGGGAAGGAAGGAAGGAAAGAAGGAAGGAACAAAAGAGGGAAGGGAGGAAGAGAGGAAGGCAGGGATGGAGGGATGGAGGGAAGGAGAGAGGGAAGGAGGGAAGAAGGAGGGAGGAAGAAAAGAAAGAAGGAAAGAGGGAGGAAGGAAGGAGGGAGGGAGGGAGAAAGGAAGGAAGGAAAGAAGGAAGGAAAGAAGGAAGGAAGGAAGGAGGGAGAGAGGGAGGAAACAAGGGAGGGAGAGAGGAAGCAACAAGGGAATGCAGGAAGGAATGAAAGAGTAAGAGCTGTGGATTGAAGATTCCAGGTCCATGTTCAGTCCCTGCTACACACCAGCTGAGTAACCTGAGGAATCAAAATTCTACAAAAGAAAACTCTACCCAGTCCCCTACCCTCAGGATGAATTGGAGAAGTGCTTCCAGACATTTGGCCACAGTCTCTTTGCAGAGAGGTCTTCCTACCTGGTTCTCATTTTCCTTATGTTCCAAGTGAGGCACTGGGGCATGCTGCTCTCTGAGGTCTCTCCTAACTCTCTTTCTATCTATTGTCTTGTGATCTATGACCTACCTTCTAATCCCAGCTCTGCTACTCTCTAAGTGACCTTGGTTTAGTCATTTCTCTTGGGGTCACAGTTTCCTTATCTATATAATGAGGGGATTGGACTAGATTATCTATTCCAACTCTAGATAAATGATCCTTGGGGAAAAGGTTTGTGTTGAGAAGAACAGGAGATCAATTTGGGCAGGCAAGATGGAACCCAACATAAAAGTTTAGGACAGAAAGAAATACTTATTTCATATACTTTTTATTTATTTTGTTACATAGTTCACAATTACATATTAACAAATTTTTTAACATTCTTTTTTCTAAAAATTTGATTTCCAAATTCTCTCCTTTCCTCTCACTCTTGAGAAGTCAAACAATATGACAGCAGCTATACATGTGAAGTCATGGAAAATATATTTCCATATTAGCCATCTTGCAAAGGAAAACCCACCCAATAACCCACAAGAGAAAAAGACAGCAAAAAAAAAAGAATGCTTCAATCTGCCTTTAAAGTTCAAGATTAAAAAGAAATCTTCCAGTAGATCAAATTGAACATCAGGTTTTTCAGATGAAGCCACTGAGAGCTGGAGACATTCAGTGACTTAGCCAAGCTCACAAAGTGTGTGGGAGACAGTTTCCTGAGCCTCTGTCCAGGGTCTCTCTGGCTATTATAAAAGAGGCCTATTCATTGAATGGGCATTATCTCACTCAAAGTGAGAACCTGAAGGGACCTTAGCCTGAAAGGGCCAGGGTCTCGCAATGCATACTGGGCCATCTCCATTCATCCTGGTGAATATCTGGCCACTGGACTCAGATGGCTCTGGAGGAGAAAGTGTAGGCTGGTGACCTTGTACAGCCCTCCCCCACTCAAATCAAAGTCAACTGCAAGTCATGTCATCATTTCCCTGATGTCATGGTCCTCTGTGAGAAAGAAGGACAAACACAACAACTATTGTCTCTATGGGAGAGGGGAGATAAAGATGTAGGAGATAGCATCAGGGAAGGACTTAGCATGGCACTACATGTGATGAGGGAGTGGAGTGGCCAGTCAACAACTTGTAGATTGTTTGTTGGTATTTATTAACTCTCTACGCTGTACAAGGCATTGTATTGGGCTCTTAAGGTGATGTCAGGTCAAATCGATAAGCATTTATCAAAAGCCTACCACATGTCAAACACTGTGCAAAGTGCTGGATGTCCAAAGAAAGACAAAAGGACAGTCCTTGCCTCCAAGAAGCTCACAGTCTAAGAGGGGAGACAACATATATACGCAAAGCAAGCTAGGAGACAATGAAAAGAGCAGTAAAAGGAGTTAGGGAAGGCTTCCTGGAGAAGGTGGGATTTTGTTTGTGACATAAATGAAGCCAGGGAGGTCAGTAGGTGGAGTAAAGGAAGGAGGGCACTCCAGGCACTGGGGATAGCAAGAGAAAATGGAGGACAGCTGAGAAATAGAGGGTCTTTTTTGTGGAACAGTCAAGAAGCCAGAGTCACTGTATCCAAAAATATGTGTTCCGGCATAATGTTTAAGAAGACTAGAAAGTTTATGAGGGGGCTGGTGATGAAGGGCTTTGAATGTGGTGAGGAGGGCCTATAGCAGAGTGGGGGAGGGTCAGAATTAAGGGGGCATATCCAAGAGACGCTTTTGAAATAGAATTGAGAGGACATGATGACCAACTGGTAATAGGGGGTGAATAAGATAGTGAGAAGTTGAGGATGACATCTGGATTTCAAGCCCGTGTGCTTGGATTGGGGGAAGGAAACAGTGGTGCCCTTAACAATAAAAGGGGAGTTCAAAGTGTGAGTTTGAGGGGAAGAGAATACTTCCATTTTGGACATTGTGAGTGTAAGATGTCTCTGGGACATCCAGGTCAGGATGTCCTATAGGCATTTGAGAGTGGGACACTGGAGGTCAGCAGAGAGGTTGTGGATGTAAAAGGAAAAGCAACGTGGCCCCAGTAATCAAAATATAAATGGATCTTGGTGGTTATGTGTATTAAGATCAAAGAAATGTGATCGCTGCATTCAAGCAGTTGATGGTCTTAGACCTGGAAGTGTGGTATGGAAAGGTAAGCAGCGGGATGCCAGAGGAGGTTGTTCTGTTCATGGAAGCAGGAGAGATAAGACTGTATTTGACACTTTGTGGAGTCTGTGCCACACCTTCCCTCCACCAGCTCAGATCACGCTCTTCCTTACTTGCTCATCCAGCATGGTTCTTAACCATGTCTTCCTAGAAATACTGTTGCTATCTAAGTGAATTTTCTTTAGGTCTACTAATACTTCAGGAGCACCAGAGCAGCTTGTGGGTTATCTATTTGTGCTTGATCTGGGCTTCATCTGGGCCTGTTTTGTCTTATTGACCCACATTTCTTGTATGATACCCTTATGCCCCCTCTTGCCAATTGATCCTCACCAGTAATATGATGATACCAGAACAGTGAGCAAATGAAATATTTTGATCAAGAGAAGGAGAGATCAATGGAGGGGGAGAAAGAGATACTGACATTTCTTGTAATAATTAATCTAAGGAAGTCAGTTATATAAGTGAAGGACCAAAAGTTCAATCTTTCATCAAAGTACCTTTGGCCACATAAAATTTAGTGCTTCCATGAGCAAATAAAATAAGGCACACAGTTGATAAGACAGAGAACAGAGCAGGTTTTACAGACCCTGCTCTTTCTGAGGGATCCTGGGCATTGCAGAGATGGCCACAGGACTCCAACCTTGGCCCTGGGCTCTTCTCGGGCTGGCTCTCTGTGCTGCCTGCCTGGGCTTTGTCGAAGGGGGGAAGCTGCTGGTGATTCCCATGGATGGCAGCCATTGGCTCAGCATGCGTGAAGTGGTCCAGGAGCTCAGTCTGAGAGGCCATCAAAGTGATGTCCTGGCCCCGGAATTGTCCCAGCACATCAGGGAAGGACAGTACTACTCTTTGAGGACCTTTCCAGTCACTTTCAGTAAGGACCTTTTTAATGAGTTAACCGGATCTCATTTCCAATGGTCATTTGATCCAAAACCATTTCTGAAGAGATTTTTTGACATTGTTATACTCTTTAAGATGATAACTGACATGTATTTTAGCTTTTGTAAGGACTTGATGTATAACAAGGAACTGATGAATTCCCTGGAAGAGGCCCACTACGATGCCATTTTAACTGATCCTGTTTCTCCCTGTGGAGCCCTGGTGGCACAGTATCTGTCCGTTCCAGCCGTTTATTTCTTACGAGGACTCCCCTGTGGTGTAGAAGCTGAAAGCACTCGGTGCCCAGACCCATCTTCCTATGTCCCCAGACTGGCCACAGAAAACACAGACCAGATGACATTCCTACAGCGGGTAAAGAACATTCTATATCCTTTGCCCCAGAGCATGGTGTGCCATGCATATGTGAAACCCTATGAAATCCTGGCTTCTGAACTCCTTCAAAGAGATATGAGTATAGTGGATGTTCTGAGCTATGGATCTGTGTGGCTTCTGAGGTCAGACTTTGTGATGGATTACCCTAAACCCATCATGCCAAACATGGTCTTCATTGGGGGCATCAACTGTGCCAGTGCCAAGCAACTTAATCAGGTTGGTATGTGATGCATTAGCCAACATTGCAGGTACCTCCCAGGGAGTTAATTAGAGCATCTTGTTTCTAAGAGAAAATCTAGCTACATTATTAATTAGTGACCCAGCACGTGCTAAGATGAAGATTGCCTTATAAAGGCATTTTTTGAATTAGGCAGAACTGTAGAGTTGGTTTGAGGCAGAAGGATAGGTCTGAGTGGTTTTGTTTGTAAACACTGTTTGCCATGCTTTCTTCGTGTTCCCATTGTCTCTAGTTCTCCAGTCTTTCAGTTCCTTAGGAATCAGGAGATCTGGTTCTGCCACTGACCAACAGTGTGGGCATGGGTAAAGGGTCTGACTTCTTTGTGGTTTATTTTCCTCTTTAGTCAAATAAGGCAGATGTAATGCACAGACTTGGGCTTCTTCAATGAGCCTTTTGGACTTGGGTCATAGGCTCACAGACTCGTAGGTTGAAAGGACCTCAGAGACCATCTAGTGCAACCCCTCATTTAAAAATGATGAGAGGCAACCTGGTTTGGTGGATAAAAGACTGCATTTGAAGTCATGAGGCCTTGGATTCAAACATTTTCTCACTCTGTGATGCTGGAAAAGCCACTTACTAGACAGAGATGCCACTCTTTGGGCATCAGTTTCACCATCTGAAAAATAAGCCTGGACTCAGAAAATTCTGAGGTCTCTTCATTTTCTTAATCTACGAGCCAATAGAATTGAGGGCAACTAGATAGTGCAGTGAATAGAGTGCTAGCCCTGGATTCAGGAAGACTCATCTTACTAGCTGTGTGAACGTGGGCAAATCACTGCACACTGTTTGCCTCACCTTTGTCATTTGTAAAATGAGCTTGAGAAGGAAATGGTAATACTCCCGTATCTTTGCCAATAAAACCCCAAATGTGGTCATGAAGAGTTGGACATTACTAAAAATGACTGAACAACTGCAACAAAATAAAATTCAAGTTCAGGGAATTTAAGTGACTTGCCACAGGTCATGGAAATAGGAACCTTAGAGGCAGGTGCTATATGATGAACATATGTTTTCTTTTTTAAAAAAATAGTGTCTCTTGGGTCAATTCATTTTTAAGGTTTTATTGATGTCTTGTTTTTACATTACATTTATAGGTTACTCCCATTTTATGAGAGTAACAAAGCAAAACAGTTAAGTAAAACTAATATTATACAGCAATTCCATATGAATATGCGTACATTTCACATCTTTAGAGACCATCTCACTTCCCTATTTTTAATGAATCAACAGAAGTTGATTTTCTGTCTCTCCCACACTCTTCTCCATTGGGAAAAAGAAAACAAAAGAAGATAAAATTTCTTTTAAGAAAGAAGCACAGACAAGTAAAACAAATTCCCTTAATAGCTGTATATGAAAATTGCTACGTCTCACTCTCTACTCTGAATCTATCCCTTTTCCATGATGGATAGTATGTTTCATCATCAGTCTTCTGGAACCATGAACACTCATTCTGCTGATCATAGTTCTTATGACTTCCAAAGTTGTTTATTTTAGTGTTTTTATCATATAAATTCTTCCTCAGGTGCTGCTAATTTTGTTCTTTTGCAGTTTATAGAGGTCATCAAAACTATTCTTTTTTATACTACTGATGTTGTAGCATCAAGTGTTCTTCTTATTCTACTCATTTCACTCTGCACCAATTCATGTGAGCCTTTCCAAGTCCCTTTGAGATCATCTGTTTCCTCATTTTGTACCATGATAGCATTCCCTGTCATGCAAATGCCACAGCTTAGTCAGCCATTCCTCCATGAGATAGGGCTCTAGCTTTTGCCAACACAGAAGAGCTGCAAAACCTATTTTTCGTATGAAGCACCTTTTCTTCTTTCTTTGATCTCTCTTGGGTAAAGCCACAGCAGTGGCATAACTGGGTCAAAGGATTTAGTAACTATTTTTGTATAATTCCAAATGACTTTCCATAGCTGTACCCACTCACAGGTCTGCAGTTGATTTAGTCAATCAATGAACACTTATTATGTGCAAGTTACCACAAAAAAGCCTCTAAAATATTTTTGTACAAATAGGTCTTTTCCTCTCACCCTGCCTCTTTTATATTTTTGGGATAATGGCAGTGTTATTGCTGGATCAAAGGATATGGAGTTTTACAGCCATTTGGGTATAGTTCCAAATTGCTTTAGAGAATAGTTTGATTGGTTCACAGCTCCACAAACAATACACTAGGGTTCCATTTCAAAAAATGTTTAAAAAATTGTTTAACATGTAATTGGGGAGAAATATACATAGACATACATATATATATATATATATATATATAATATATAAATATATTTAAAAAACAAAAAAGAGAGAATAGGTCAAGGAAATCATCAATAGGAATATCACAACTCAAAAAACATCTTATCACTGTTTATCATGTATCTTTGAGAAGACTCATTAAAGGATTTCAGAAATAAATAAGGTGCCTAGGTAACCACACACAAAAAGGTGATTTGGGATTGGTTTTAAAAATTGAGAAATCCATTAATAGAAAAAATAGGTACATGAAAAGCAGAAGAAAATGAACCCAGTAGCACCATGTGTGATCAACCCCAAATCTTCAGCTACTGGGGTAAGGACTCACCATTCCACAAAAACTACTGGGAAAACTGGCAATCCATCTGGCAGAAAATAGATGTAGACCAACACTTCACACCATATACCAAAAGAAGCTCCAAATGGATACATGACAAATGTAAAAGATCACGTTATAAACAAATTAAAGGAATAGAGAAGATTACCTGTCAGATATAGGGTTAAAGGAAGAATTCACGACCAAACAAGGGAGTGAAAGGATTACACAAGAGAAAACAGATGATTCTGATTACATAAAATTAAAAGGTTTTGCCCAAGCAAAACCATTGCAGCAAAAATTCAGAGGGAAACACTTAGTTGGGGAAAATTCGCTGCAGCAAGTTTCTCTGATAAAGGTCTCATTTTTAAGATATATAAGGAACAGATTCAAATTTGTAAGATCAAATGCTATTTCCCAATTGATAAATAAAGTATACAAATAGCCTACATTCTCGTGAGGAAAACTATATATGTAAAGTAGTGGTGTCCAGGGAAGGTTGTTATGGACAAAGACATCAAAGAGAATGATGAATAGTATCATAGGACAATTGTCTAAAGCATCCTTTCCAGGAAGAGTAGTGCTGATATGATTATTGTTCTTAGAACACAAGCTGGAAAGGGAAACATGGAGAAAGGTACCTGGGAATACTTGGTGTGGAGGCCTAGGAAGAGGCATTGGGGGAGGGGGCTGAGTCTAGACAAGAGAATGTAAATGCTTACCTATCACAGCATAGGTCCCGGGGTGAGGTTATTTTCTATTAGAAAACACTGTTCTTAATTGTTTTATAGACCATCGCTATGTCTGAGAAGGCAGAGTCACAGTTTAGTCTGTGACACTGTTGTGGCTTGACAATAGTTGACTGTTTGAGTTGTCATGTGTATTTTGAGGCCTGGATTTGTAGAGGAGGAATTTTTCATCTGTCAAACCATGAAAAATAGAGAGCCCCTGACGTGTGATTATAAAAGTAATTACCAGATGTAATAATAATAAGTTCAAATGACTTGCCTAAAGTCATACAAGCAGATAGTGTTAAACCAAGCAATTCAACATAGGTCTTCTATTAGTGATAATGATGACGATGATGATGATGATGTTAATAGTGATAATAATGAAAAGCATACAGTGATTAAAGATTTGCAAAGCACTTTATATACTATATCGCATTGGATTATTGAGGTAGTAGAATGGGATAATTCCTATTTTACAGATGAGAAAACTAACTATAGGAGAAGACGAATGACTTTCCCAGGGTCACACAGCTAGTGAACTTAAAGGTAGGATTTGAAGTCAGGTCTTTCTAACTACAAGTACAGTCCCCTGTACAAGACTCCATGCTATTAAAAGTGTGCATGTGTGTGAATAATATAGTCAGTCAGTAGGCAACAATCATTGTTAAGAATCCACTATGAACCAAGGACTATGTTAAGCTCTAAGGATACAAAGAAAGGCAAAATACAGTCCCTGCCCTCAAGGACCCCACAGTTTAGTGGAGGAGACAAGTTACCAACAGCCATGTACAAACAAGCAGTGCACAGAATAAATTGGAGATAAAGGACAGAAGAATAGGCACTGAGACTAAACAGGACCAGGAAAGGTTCATGCAGAAACTAAAATGTTATCTCAGACTTGAAGGAAGCCAGAGGTGCAGGATAGAGAAGAGGAAAAAGAAAATTCTAAGCATGGGGGATGGCCACTGAAAATGCCCAGAGTCTCCACATGGAACATCAAAGTCACTGTGTCAGAATCAGAGTTTGTGGAGTGGTGAGAAGTATAAGAAGACTGTACAGTTAAGAAGGGTCCAGGCGGGGAAGGGATTTGAATGCTAAACAAGGATTTTACATTTGATCCCATAAGTGATAGGAAGCCACTGGAGCTCATTGAGCAGGTTGAGGCAAGGGGTTAATATAGTCAGACCTACGCTTATAGAAAATAACTTTGTCAGCTGAATTAAGGGTGAATTAGCCTGGGGAGAGTACTTGAGGCAGGGAAAAAAATTCATAATTATAAATATAATAGCCACTATTTAAATAGCGCTTTAAGGTTTGCAAAGAATTTTTAAAATATCCCATTTGATCCTCACAAGAACCTTTGGAGGAAAGTACAGGTGGTGAAACTAAAACAGACAGCAGTTAAATGACTTGCTCTGGGTGACAGTGTTAGTAAATGTCTGGAGCCAGATTTTAATTTGGGTGTTCCTGATTCAAGATCGAGGGCACTATCCTTCATTCCACTAGATGCCTCTGTATTAGAAAGTTATTCCATAGTCCTGGTGAAAGGGGATAAGGGTCTGAACTAGGGTGGTAGCTACATGAGGAGAGAAGGAGCATACCTAAGAAGCTGTGTGATGTGGGACAAGTAACTGAACTGGTCTGAACCTTGATCTCTGCATTTGTCAAACACCTGTCCCAGCTTCCTGGCAGGGTTATTGTTCAAACCGGAAAGGGGGAGAGTGACATCAAGCCATGATTACTCCAGAGTTGTTTTGTGGAGAGAAGTCAGGCACTTCCTAGGCTCAGAAGAGATCTAAAGCTCCCAAGTCTCTCTTTCCTTCTCTGTAAAGTGAACAGAGATGAACTCTGAGGTCCTTCATTATTCTCCATCTAGAACCCAATGATACCATGATTCCATGAAAATCTCTCCCTCAGGAGCCCTCAACCATTTGTCTCAGTTCTACTGTTTGGAGACCCATGGATGAAATCTGGAAGTCTCTTTCATGTGGCACCTCTTCGGATCTTTGATGATGGCCACCATGTCCTGCCCACTGGATGGGATCCTGAGCAGAGAAGGAGGAGCTGTCTGTCAGACAGAATGGCCAAATGAGCTGCTTCTTTCAGCCTCCAAGATGTTTCTTCACCAGGATAAGAGCTCCATTTCATTGAGGGTCTCCTCCCCTCTGTGACATGCTGTTCACCATCCCCTAGAACTGGAGTTCTTCACTCTCGTTGAGTCCTGGATCACTTAGGTGACAGTCTAGGGAAGCCTATGGAGCCCTCCCTTCTCAGAATCATATTCTGAAATGTATGAAATAAAACACCTAGGAATAAAATACAAAGGAAGTGAAGTGTATTGAAATGCAGGTATCAAAATACCAAAAAAAACAAGTTAAAAACCCCACTTAAGAACCACTTCTCAAGACCCATTCCAATTTATCAATCCTCTTCTAAAAGGATGGTACCCAGAAGTAGACATGACACTGCAGAACATGGTTAGATCAAGGCCTCAGCTTCCTCCAACTGCAGCTGTATGCTCTTGTTCTTTGAGGGAAGTTATGGTTCATTACTTTGTCTCTGTTTTCCACAGTTGACGCTTATTGAGTTTGAGATCCACTAAGACCATCAGGTCCTTTTTAAAACCAAGTCTCTTCTAAGTTGTTCTTGTGCCACTGAGTTTTTACACCAAAGGTTACAAGACTTTAGATTTATATCTCTTGAATATTATTTTTCTTAAATTAAACAGACCATTCTTTCAGCCCATGGAAGTCTGTTTGAATTTGGTTGTCATCCAACATATTAACCACTTCACCTAGTTTTATGTCCATTGCAAACTTGCCAAACACACTGTATGTGTATCTTTACTAATCAAGGGGTTGCATGAGGCAAGGCTGAGAACAGAGCCCCATGACTTGGCATTGGAAACCTTCCCTGAGGTGAAGGCTGATCGACAGTCTATGTGGGTGTTGAAATGAGGCAGGTATCGTTTCAAGCAAGGACCGTGTTTACCAACAGGGCTCTGCATGCCCAGTCAAAGGTAAATATTAATCTGTGGACTTAGGTCTGTTTGGAGACAAAAAATCCTCCAGAGTTTGGTGAGAAGAGAAGAGAGATTTTTCTATATTTACAAGATGAAGGCTCACATTGTTCTCCCCTTGTATTGGGGAGTAGGAAGCCTTTTCTTCTTAAAATTCTGGGCCATGGCTGAAAGTAAGAAACTCCTGGTTTTCCCTCAAGATGGAAGTCACTGGCTTAGCATGCGGGATGTGATTGAAGAGCTCAGTAAGAAGGGGCATGAAATTGTGGTCCTTGTGCCTGAAGTCAATTTGCTCCTTAAAGAATCAAAATTCTACAAAAGAAAACTCTACCCAGTCCCCTATCCCCTTGATGAAATGGAGAAGAGCTTCCAGACATTTGGCCACAATCTCTTTGCAGAGAGGTCTTTCCTTAGCACAGCCTGGGCTGAATACTGGAATGTCCGGCTTATCATCGACATGTACTTCCTCAACTGCGACAGCCTGCTGAAGGACCATGAAACCATCAGATACCTCGAAGAAAGCCAATTTGACACCCTCTTCACAGACCCAGCATTGCCATGTGGGATGATTCTGGCCGAGCATCTGTCCATACCTTCTGTATACTTTTTCCGAGGCTTTCCCTGTGCTTTGGAGCACACAATGAGCAGGACCCCCAACCCCGTGTCTTCCATCCCCAGGTGCTACACTGCCTTTTCTCACCATATGACCTTCTACCAGAGAGTGATCAACTTCCTGGTGAATGATTTAGAGACCCTCCTCTTTAAGGACTTGTACACAAAATACCTAGAGATTGCTGCTGACTTCCTAAAGAGAGAGGTGGACCTGCCAACCCTCTATGGACAAGGATCCATTTGGCTGTTGAGATATGATTTTGTGTTTGAGTATCCCAGGCCTATCATGCCCAACATGGCCTTCATTGGAGGAATAAACTGCAAACAAAGGAAAAGACTCCAACAGGTTTGTCATTTTTGCTTTCTTGGGCTCTTCTATCTCCTACCACTGCCTAAGCCCTGCCAGCAATATATGTCTGGTTAATGGTTGCTGGCTGGAACTGACATGCATTGAAATGAATTAGTGGATGGCACCTTTCTCCATCACTGATTCAGCCAATCATACTGTTGCTGTTCTGGACAGAGGAGATGTTGGTCCCCTGAATTTGTGCATGCCTGCTGACCCAGAGGACAGACTCACTGACTGTATTCTAAGAGTGAAGGGATGGTATTTCCAACTAAGGGAACAACCAGAACATTTTCCGAGGAGTAGTGGAAGAGCAGGGAGCAAGGCAGGAAGGAAGCAAGGAAGGAGAGAGAGAAAGTATGGAAAGAAAGAAAGAGAGGAAGGAAGGAAGGAAGGAAGGAAGGAAGGAAGGAAGGAAGGAAGGAAGGAAGAAAGGAAGAAGAAAAGAAAGAAAGAAAGAAAGAAAGAAAGAAAGAAAGAAAGAAAGAAAGAAAGAAAGAAAGAAAGAAAGAAAGGAAGGAAGGAAGGAAGGAAGGAAGGAAGGAAGGAAGGAAGGAAGAAAGAAAGAAAGAAAGAAAGAAAGAAAGAAAGAAAGAAAGAAAGAAAGAAAGGAAGAAAGAAAGAAAGAAAGAAAGAAAGGATGAAAGAAAGAAAGAGAAAAAGAAAGGGAGGGAGGGAGGGAAGAAGGAAAGAATAGAATAGTAAGACCCCTGGATTGATCGCAGAGCAACCAGGTTCATGTTCCGTTCTGCCACCACCAGCTGAGTAACTGAGGAAGTCACATTTCCTTCCTGGTTGTCATTTGCCTTTGTGTCAAATGAGGGACTTAGACTTTCTGCTCTCTGAGGTCCCTTCTAACTCTTTATTCTCTTTGGATCTATGACTGACTTTCTAATCCCAGTTCCGTTGCTTGCTGAGTGACCTTGGCTAAGTCACTTCTCTTGAGGCCTGAGTTTCCTCATTTATATAATGAGGGGATTGGGCTAGATTATCTATTCCTACTCTAGATAAATGATCCTTGGGGAAAAGGTTTGTGTTGAGAAAAACAGAAGATCAATTTGGGCGGGCAAGATGGGACCAAACATAAAGGTTTAGAACAGATAGAAATCTTTATTTCATATTTTTTTATTTATTTTGTTACATAGTTCTCAATTACATGTTAACAAAATTTTTAACATTCTTTTTCTATAAATTTGATTTCCAAAATCTCTCCCTTCCTCTTACCCCTTGAGCTGTCAAGCAATATGATAGCAGCTATACATGTGAAGTCATGGAAAATGTGTTTCCATAGTAGCCATCTCGCAAAAGAAAACCCACAAAAAAGCTCACAAGAGAAAAATCCAGTAAAAAAAGAATGCTTCAATCTGCATTCAAGATTCAAGATTAGAAAGAAATCTTCCAGTAGATCTAATTGAATATCAGGTTTTTCAGATGAGGCAAGTGAGAGCTGGAGACATTCAGTGACTTAGCCAAGATCACAAAGTGTGTGGGGGACAGCTTCCTGAGCCCCTGTCCAAGGTCTCCCTGGTTATTATGTTACTGTCCATATGGGAGATGGGAAGATGAGGATGTAGGAGATGGCAACAGGGAAGTACTTAGCATGGCACCACATGTGGTGATGGAGTGGAGTGACCATTCAGCAGCTTGTAGATTGTTCATTCATCCAAATGGTATTTATTAATCTCTAGTCTGTACAAGGCGTTGTATTGGGCTCCTGAGGTGATGTTAGGTCAAATCAACAAGCATTTATCAAAAGCCTATTACATGTCAGACACTGTGCAAAGTGCTGGATGTGCAAAGAAAGACAAAAGGACAATCCCTGCCCTCAAGGAGCTCATCGTCTAGCGAAGGGGTAAAGCATAGGAACACGGATATACAAACAAGATATGGACAGGAGAAAATGACAAACATCAACAGACTGAAGGCTGTAATAGGAAAGAGGAAAAGGAAGGGCTTCTTGTAGAAGTGAGTACTTTAATGGAGACATAAAGGAGGCCAGAGGAGCCAGGAGACAGAGAGGAGGAGGAATACAATTCTAGGCATGCGGGGGGGCGGGGTCAGGTTTCGGAGAAAATTGCCCAGAGTCCAGAGATGGATGGTCCCATGTGCAGAACAGCCGGGACACCAGAGTCCGTGGGTCCCAGAGTAAGCGGCAGGCATGTTTGGCGTTTGCTGTAAGATCAGCAACGTACGGCTGGTGCAGGTTGTGATGGGCTTTGAATGGCAGAGGATTTTCTATTTCATCCCTCCAGGTTGCTGTTTATTCAGCAAGACTGAGATTTGTTCACATGTGCATTTTTGGAGGCTCGTGTTGTCAGCCAAGTGAAGGATGAACTGGAGTGAGCGGAGTCTAGAGGCAGGAGGAGTTCAATTCAATTCAACGCTCAGTATTAAGTGTCTACTGTATGTCAGACTGTGCCAAGTGCTGGGCGTGCCAGGAAAGACAGAAAGACAGTCCTTGCCCCCAGGAAGCTCACAGTCTAAGGGGGAAGACGACGTATGTACGCAAAGCAAACTGGGAGACAATGAAAAGAGCAGTAAAAGGAGTTAGGGAAGGCTTCCTGGAGAAGCCAGGGAGGTCAGCAGGTGGAGCAAAGGAAAGAAAGCTTCCCAAGCAAGAGAAAATGGAGGACAGCTGAGAAATGGAGGGTCTTTTGTGGAACAGTCAAGAAGCCAGAGTCACTGCATCCAACGGTATGTGTTGGGGCATAATGTTTAAGAAGACTAGAAAGGTATGAGGGGGCTGGTGATGAAGAGCTTTGAATGTGGTGAGGAGGGCCTATCACAGAGTGGGGGAGGGTCAGAATTAAGGGGGCATATCCAAGAGATGCTTCTGAGTTAGACTTGAGAGGACACGGCGAACATTTGGTAATAGGGAGTGAATAAGATAGTGAGAAGTTGAGGATGACACCTGGATTTCCAGCCCCGTGTGCTTGGGTTGGGGGAGGAAACCGGCGGTGCCCTTAACAGTAAAAGGGGGGTTTAAAGTATGAGTTTGAGTGAAGAGAAATACTTCCATTTTGGACATTGTGAGTTTAAGAAGTCTCTGGGACATCCAGGTCAGGATATCCTATAGGTGTTTGAGAATGTGACACTGGAGGTCAGCAGAGAGGTTGTGGATACAAAAGGAAAAGCAACACGGCCCCAGTACTCAAAATATAAATGGATCTTGGTGATTATGTGTGTTAATATCAAAGAAATGTGAACCTTGCATTGAAGGAGCTGATCATCTTAGACATACAGTGTGGTGTGGAAAGGTGAGCAGTGGGATGCCAGGGGAGGTTGTTCTGTTCATGGGAGCTGGAGAGGTAAGATTGTATTTGACACTTTGTGGAGTCTGTGCCACACCTTCCCTCCATGAGCTCAGATCACACCCTTCCTTACTTGCTCATCCAGCATGGTTCTTAACCATGTCTTCCTAGAAATACTGTTGCTATCTAAGTGAATTTTCTTTAGGTCTACTAATACTTCAGGAGCACCAGAGCAGCTTCTGAGTTATCCACTGGTATTTGATCCAGGCTTCTCACCACAAGAGTAGCACACTTTGTCTTATTGGGCCCCATTTCCTGGATGATTCCCTCATGCCTTCTCTTGCACATTGATGCTCATCAGTAGTATGTTGACGCCAAGTCAGTTTGCAAATTAAACATCAGAATTGTAGAGTTGTAAGGGCTCATAACAGCTACTGTTCTGGTCATCTCAACAGTAATGAAAAAGGTGGAAAGAAGGGGGAATTTAGGGGGAAAGATAATGACATCTTTTTTTGGTGATGCTGAGTCTGACATGCCCACGGGAGCTTACTCATACTTCCTATAGTTCTGGTGGTTTTCCAACATCCCTTGGCCATTGATTCTGCATGAAATTATTCCAGTTTTCCAGCAACTAGGAAAGCATGGCATTCATTTTCCAGCACCCTCTTGTGCTCTAGAAACACAAAGTGAGTCTTGTAAGGGAAACAGCATTGCATGGAGGTGTCCTAGTGGAGAGAGAGAGCTAGTGCTTAAATTGGAAACTCCTGGGTTGGAATGTCACCTGTGGTGTTTGCTCTGTGGCCAGGGTCAACTGACTATACTGCTCTGCACTTCAGTTTCCTCACGCGTAAAATGTAGATAATAAAACTGATGAGACTTGCCTCCCAGCAATCCTGCAGAATAATGCATTTGTCATATCAATGCCACTTGCTAAATGGGTAGCATTAATTTAGCGAACACTATGTGCCAGGCACTGGGACCACTGAGACAAAGTGAAAATATCCCAGGCCTCCTTCTATACCCTCCTATGAAATGAGGTTCTGCAATCAAATTTTGTGTGTGTGTGTGTGTGTGTGTGTGTGTGTGTGTATCTGTGTGTGTGTGTTCTAGTTTCCAGAGATTCAACTATAGGCTTGCACTTCAGACAGAATTTCTGAGTTGGAACCCAGATCCATCTGTGGAAACAGATCATCAGAAAATGTTTCACAAAGTGCAAATAACCAAGTTCTCCAAATAGTGGGAGGGACCATGGAGTCACAATCAATAGGCACAATGGAAAAATACAGGTATTCCCATGATGACTTAGGGGCTTTGCTACCATATAAAAGTTATTCTTTATTTTGAAGATTTGCTATCTCAGATCACTGAACATGGTTTGGAGCTGACCAAAGCCCAACCTTCAAGGATGCTGCTTTTTGCATTCATTCAACAAATGTCTACTGCGTCCCTCATTTAAAAGGAAACAAAGAATCCGAGGCTCATAGATTTTGAGCTGGAGGCAGGCATCAAGTCCAGCTCAAATCCCTCTCATTTTACAGGGAATATAGAGAATGCAGGGAGGAAATAAGCATTCCAAACTCACCAGAGACTTATGCAGTATCTCTTATGTGCAATATGGTTTCCACTGACCTTGCCAATTCCCTTTCCTCTGATTCCTCTTCCACGCCCCCTGTCCTACTTGCTAAACTCATCCCCTTTTCTTCCCTTCTACCCCATCCATGCTCCACCTCCACCCCTTGGCACAGACAGCCCCCATCTCGGTAATACACTGCCTACCAGCTTTGTGGAAAGCACAGCCCGTGTGCCAGGAGCCTGTTCCGGATCTTCCCCCTCCCCAGTTGGTCATAGGCTCTCCCTCTTGGCATCACCCCTGATCCATCTGTGGAAACAGATCTGTTCCATCTTCTTTGTGTTACTGACGTGCCCAGGCTCGGCCCCACATCCTTTCTAGTGTGTCGCTCCTTAAGCAGGTGCCCTTTCGGTTCGGTCTTTGTACGCCAAACACACAACAGGCGCCGGCCCTAACACACAGCCGGTGCTTGTCAAGTTGAATTGATTTGAACATAAGTTTTGGTCAGTGCCCCCGAGGAGATGAGGGCTCCATATATAAGATGGTGGAAAATGATGGATGGCATAAGAGAGAGGAAACACCAGCACTGATGAGTGAGTGCCCAAAGGCGGTGAGTCAGTGGACCGAGGCCATCCGAATGATGTCTTCTCTAATGGGGCTGATGCTTGGCTCACAGTTACAAAATGCCAGGCCTTCAGCCAGACTGAACCAAAAGATCGAACAAGTCAGTAATGCTTCAGTCCTAAATACCTGAATAGATGTGAGATTTCACTGAAATGGATAATTTCTTCAGGGGTCCATATTGCAGCCCAGCCATGGCCATTCATCCATCTACAAACCATTCTTCTGAGTCTCTTAAGAAACAGCCATGTTTCCTTTATGACTTCCAGGCATTGACCCATATCCTATGAGGGTAGTCCATCCCATCACAGGACAGCATTTCAAGCAAAACCTGCATGCAACTTCTTAATCAACAAATATTATGTGTCAGGCTTGGTGCTATTCCTTAGGTCAGGAAGGCCTGAGTTCAAATCCCAAATCAGACGCATGATGCTGGACCCTGGAAAAGTCACTTACCCTCTCTCAGGCCTCAGTTTTCTCATCTGTAAAAATGGGAATAAAAAGCACAGCTACCTCTCAGGGTTGTTATGAGGATAAGATAACAATTTGTGAAGGACTTCTCAAAACTTCGAGCACCACAGAAATGCTAGCTTGTTATCATTATTATTATTATTATTATTATTCAGCTATGCCTTTTCAGCTCCTTTGTAGCTCTGAGATTTGACAATTTGCTGCTGCTCCTGAAACGAGACTGAGTCCTGATGAAATTGGGAAGAAGAGAAGGACAGTGATCAGAATAGATCTTATCCACTCCTAGTAGTCAAGGGGGAAGATTAGCAAAGAATCAAGAGGAAACTGTGGGCAAACCCTATCTGCTTTCTCCATGCCCTTTCACAGTTGGCTTGATGTTCTTCATCCTTGCTTCAGCCTTGTGGAATTCCTACTCAAAGCACAGGTCAATTGGCTTCTAGAACTCAAAGCCTTTCCCACTGACCCTTTCCTCCTCCTCTCTACATTGTGTGTGCTCATTTGTGCACACATTCAATTCTCCTAGAAAAATGCATGGTCCCAGAGGGTAAGGATTACTTCCTTTCTGTGCTTGTAGCCCCAGGGCCTGGCATGGTACCTCAAACAGAGTTGGGGCTTAACAAATGCTGTGTTGGATCAGATTGAATGGAAGGAGACTGGTAGATTGGGATAGAGCATGGATTTTGTAATAGTCTAGGCAAGAGGGGATGAAAGCAGAAACTAAGACATGGGGGCTCGGGAAAGAAAGTGAAGGGAATTGATGAAGGAGATGGTGGTGAAGTAGCATTGGCAAGTCCTCTAAACTGGCTGAATGTTGGACTTGAAGGAGAAGGAAGAGTCAAGGCTAACTCGGGGGTGGTGAGCCTGAGTAATTGCAAGGCTGGCGAGGCCATGTAATATCAATTAAGTTGGGTGTCTTTGATTGAGTCTTACTAGGTGATAAACCACAAGCCCACACCCCTATCTACTGGGTGCTAAGCCTATGTGCGTGTGAAGCCCTCAGGGTCCTAAGGGAAGTTGCCAAGACCAGAGCCAGTAGTAGGACCCTTAGTTCTGGTCATTCAGATGATGTTTGATGATGGCTAAAGAGTATATAAAAATAGAGAACAGAGCTATTTGCTGAGGGCTCTCACTCTTGGAGGTGTGTTGATGTGGAGACTCTGGACAGCTGCAGTTAAGAGCCCTCCAGCTTGTAAACCCAGATGTCAGGACTTTGTTAAACCCTGGTAACTATGCATTGAGATTTGAATCAAACAATGTCTGTCTTTTGATATTTGTAATTTGTTTGTATTTGCTCTGAAGTTCAGGGTGCTGGCTTTTTCCCCTGTATTGAGTGAATGATATTTGTATGTTCGATTGAACTGAGATTCTTAACCCCTTAACATTACTTTCCTTAGTAAAACAGATCAAAGAACCTGTGTTGGCATCTTTCCGTGTGCTGGTTGTTGGCGGATCTTACACCCTTACAGGCTGCTAGCTGAATTGTTGCGACAGGCCATCAACAGAAGCAGAAGAGTTTGGATGAGAAGTGGTTGATATCAGGTAGAACGAGTTGCTTCAGCGCTAATTCCAATTTCAATTGAATCCAATTCCTTACACACTTGCTAAGCAAGTACTATGTATGAAGTAGAAAGGCTCAAGTCCTCCTCTGACATACTGAATTATAATTTCAGACTTGTTTCTGACCAAGTAGGCAGAAATGTTTGTGTGAACTGACATGAAGGAGTAGGAGCTTGTGACAACACCATCACATGTAACTACATCATCGCTTTATAATGCATAAAGCAAGGAAGCAATAAACATGTATTAAACACTTACTACAGTCCAGGCATGGTGTGAAGCACTCGGGGAAAAAAACAAGAAACAAAAGACAGGGGGTAGCTAGGACGCACAGTGAGTAGAGCACTGGAACTGGAGTCAGGAGGACCTGAATTCAAATCCAGTTTCAGACTCTTGACAAATACTATCTGTGTGACCTTGGGCAAGTCACTTAACCCCAACTGCCCTCCTTCCCCTCTCTGAAAGAAAAAAAAAGAACAAACAAAAGACAGTCCCTGCCTTCAAGGAGCTTACCATCTAAGAGTGGAGAGATAACATGCAAACAAATATATACAAAACAAGCTCTATACAAGATAAACAGGAAGTAATTAAGAGAATGCTTGCACTAAAAGTAAGAGAGGTCAGTGAAGGTTTTCAGTAAAAGACAGAATTCTAGTTGGAACTTAAAGGAAGCCAGGAAGGTGGGTAGGGAGAGCAGAGGAGGAAGAGAGCATCCCAGGCAAAGGAAGGAGCCCTTGAGAAAATGTGTGGAGTTGAGAAATAGAGTGTCTTATTCTTGGAACAGCCAGGGGGCCAGTGTCACTGGATCAAAAAAGTAGGTGGTGGGGAGAAAGAGGTAAGAAGACTGGAAAGGAAGGAGGGGGATGTGTTATGAAGGACTTTGAATGACACACAGAGCATTTTGTATTTGCTCCTAAAGAGCCACTGGAGTTTGTTGAGTGGGGGGCAGGGAAGCAGTGACATTATTGGTCCTACACTTTAGGAAAATCACTTTGGTGACTGAATGGAGGATGGTTTGAAGCAGGGAGAGACTTGAGGCAGGCAGACTCCCCAGGAGCTATTGCAGTAGTCCAGGGATGAGGTGATGAGGGTCTGCACTACAGTGGGGGCAGTGTGAGAGGAAAGAAGGGAGCATATTGCAGAAATGCTACAGAGTAAAATTGCCAGGCATTGTCAACATCCTGGACATGGGGAGGGAGAGACAATGAGGAATCCAGGATGACTCCTAGAGGTCCTGGGAGGATGGTATTGCCATCAACAGTAACAGCCAAGGTAGAAAAGGCGGGGGAGATTTAGGAGGAAGGATGATGAGTTCTGTTTTGGACAAATGGAGTTTGACACATCTTCTAGAAGGCCAGTTCAAGATGTCTGAAGGACGTTGGAGATTCAAGATAGGAGGTCAATAAAGAGTTCGGGGCAGGACATATGTTTGAGCATCATCAGCATACAGATGGTAATTAAATCCATTGGAGGTGATGAGGGCTGGTAGGATCTGACACACACTGTAGACTTTGGGAGAAGAGGTTACAAAGAGTTCTGAGAAAGGAGAGGGGACCCCCACCCTTAGGACATTACAACTGAGCATCAGATGGCTCAAGAGCCCTTGGGGTCTTCCAAGAATGAAACACATAGAAAGCCAAAGAGGAAGCTAGAGGCAGAGAATAGCGCAGTACAGTACATGGAGAGAGAAATCCAAGGAAGGAAGAAGCAGGGGACACCAGGGGCCAGTGCAGCAGAAAAGTCAGGTCAGAGGGAAACAGAAACCACATTACAGGGGAGTAAGTAAGAAGTCAGCAGGAAGAAATTGACTGTGGTGCAGACTGCTCTTTAATGGGAAATGGGCAACCAAGTCCCTGGGAAAGTCTTTCCCTTCTCTTGGCTTCACTTTTCTGTTCTGTACAATGGGGAGATTGGAGGAGATGACTTCTAAATCCCCCACAACCTCGACATCTGGGAGACTGTGATTGTGATATACAAGTGTTGTCAAGACAGTTTTGCTCTGAGTATGTTTTTACTCTAGAGGAGGAGAGATCAATAGGGAGGGAGAGATAGAGATATTGACATTTCTTTCAATGATTAATCTAAGTAAGTTAATCATATAAGTGAAGAACCAAAAGTTCAGTTTCTCTTCTAATTACCTTTGGCCTCATTAAATTTATTGCTTCTATGACCAAACAAAGGCAAGGCACATAGTTGTCAAGATAGGGAACAGGTTTTACAGACCCTGCTCTTTCTTCAGGCTACATTTTTAATTAGTCAACAAATTTTGTAGACCCAGGGTGTAAAGAGAAGATTGTCTTATAAGATTTGTGACATTTTCCGAATTAGGTAGAACTGTGGGGTTGGCTTGAGGTAGAGGGATCTAAGTGGTTTTTTTATATAAATGCTGTTTGCCTTGATTTCTTTGTGTTCGCATTGCCTCTAGGTCTCCAGTCCTTCAGGTCCTTAGGAATCAGGAGACCTGCTTCTGCCACTGACTAATTCTGTGGCCATGGGTAAAGAGTCTGGCTTCTTTGCAGTTTATTTTCCTCTTTAGTCAAATAACGGAGATGTAATACACAGAATTGGGCTTCTTAAATGAGCCTTTGGGGCCTTGGTCATAGTATCACAGACTCATACATTGAAAGGACCTCGGAGACCATCTCATACCTCCTGTCACTTAAAAATGATAAGAGACAACCTGGATTGGTCGTCAAAATACTGCACTTGAAGTCATGAAGACTCAAATTTAAACATTTTCTCAATCTGTGATGCTGGGGAAGCCACTTACTGGACAGAGATGCCCATTCTCTGGGCTTCAATTTCATCATCTATAAAATGAGCCTGGACTCAATGACTTTTAAGTTCTCTTCAGTTTCTTAATCCATGAACCTATAGAATTGAAGGCACCTAGATAGCATAGTGGATAGAGTGCCATACCTAGATTCAGGAAAACATCTTACTAGCTGTGTGACCTGGGCAAGTCACTTCATCCTGTTTACCTCAGTTTCCTCATCCGTAAAATGAGCTTGAGAAGGAAATGGCAACACTCCCGTATCTTTGCTAAGAAAGCCCCAAATGTTGTTATGAAGAGCTGGGCACTACTAAAAATGACTGAACAACTGCAACAAAATAAAATTCAAGTTCAGGAAATTTAAGTGATTTGCCACAGGTCATGAAAATAGGAACCTATAGGTGCTACATGATGAACATATATTTTCTTTAAATATATATATATACATATACATATAATTTTCCCCAATTACATGTTAAAACACTTTTTAACTTTTCTTTTTCTTATTTTGAGTTCCAAATTCTATCCTTCTGTTTCTCCCTCCCTCCCCTCCCTGAGACAGTCAGCAATCCAATGTAGGTCACACATGCACAATCATGTAAAACATTTCCATATTAGCAATTTTGTACAAGAACCTGCCTGTCCCTCCTTACATGTGTTTTGCTTTTCATGGCTATCCCCCCCCACCCCAGTCTGCCCTCCCTTTTATCATCCCCACCTTCTGTTGTTCCCATCCGTTTTCACTTCCTTATAAGGTAAAATAGATTTCTGTATGCAACTGAGTGCTATCTTATTCCTGCTTTGAGGCAATTCTGATGAGAGTAAAGTTTTCCCACCACTCTCCTCATCTTTCCCTCTATTATAATAGCTCTTTCCTGCCTCTTTTATGTTAGATAATTTACCTCATTCTATCTACCCCCACAACTTCTTCTTCCAGTGCAGTCTTCTTTTTCACTCCTTTTTTTTTCTTTGGGGGGGATCATCCCATCAAAGTCACCTTGTATCCACACTCTCTTTCTATGTATACTCCCTTCTAATTGCTGTGTTTGTAATAAAGTTCCTAAGGATTATAAATATTACCTTGCCATGGGGAAATATAAACTATTTAGCTTTATTGATTTGCTTATGTTTTCTCTTTCTTGTTTCTTTTTTCTCTTTTTATGTTTCCCTTGAGCCTTGTATTTAGAGATCAATTTTTGTATTCAGTTCTGGTCTTTTAACTAGAAATGCTTGAAAGTCCCCTATTTCGTTAAATATCCATTTTCCTCCCTGAAGGATTATATTCGGTTTCAACAGTAAGAGCATGAACATATATTTTCTATATGCAAATGTCAACATTAATGATATCTCCTCCTGATATTACAAATATGAATTTTTTAAAAATACACATGTAACAGTGACCACTTTGTCCTTACTGCCTAAATGCCAGCTGGATTACCTCTGACCCTTCCTACGGAGGTGATTAGGGAGGTCTAGGTGCTTGGCAAATGGCTCTAACTCCCATCAATGGTATTCATCCCAATGTAGCCACTAACAGTCAGATAACCTTTTCCAAATCAAAGCATAATCACAAACATACAAACTTATTCCCCCAACTCATGCAATTGAGTCCTTCCCACACCATACCACCTCAGTCTCTGTGAAGGGAAGGGAGATTAGGACCCAGCTTAATTCAGTTCCTATGGAGCCTAGTCCCAAGTTCAAGTCTAAGCCCTCACCTTGGGTTCATGTCCTGGGTACCCGGACTTCTTTGACCTTCCCTGTCTGTCTAACTGCAACATCTAATTGGGATCCTGGCTATAAGACTCCTAGGACTCATACTCCTGGGTCTCATGGGCAGCACTTTCAGCACCTGAAAGTGAGAAGGACAAAGAGAACAGGGACCATAGTTCCATTGCTCAGGGCTACAAGAGAAAGGCAATGGCTGAGGGGGAAGGGATGGAGGGAAAAGTATCCCCCTCCCTTCCTGGTTCAGTTCATTGCACCTGCTCTGGGAGTTAACTGGAATCTTCACCCTTCAGATGCAACAGGAGAGAGAAACTGTCCCGTTATGGCAGTTTTTAAAGACACAATGTGGACCTGGACATGGAGCCAATTAAAAGTGACTCCTCCACCCCGCACAGAAGAAGACGCAGGACACCTTTATGCTAGGCTATCTGGGCATGTTCCAAATACCCCGTTGCAGAGAGAGAGAGAGAGAGAGAGAGAGAGAGAGAGAGAGAGAGGGAGAGCGAGAGAGAGAGAGAGAGAGAGAGAGACAGAGAGAGAGAGAGAGAGAGAGAGACAGAGAGAGACAGAGATAGAGAGAGACAGAGAGAGACAGAGAGAGAGAGAGACAGAGAGAGACAGAGACAGAGAGACAGAGAGAGACAGAGACAGAGAGACAGAGAAACAGAGAGAGACAGACAGAGACAGAGACAGAGACAGAGACACAGAGACAGAGACAGAGAATTATGTTATTCAGCATTTAGGGGATGGAAATAGATAATTCTCTGTATTTTCTTTCAGATTTCCTCAGTGTCTCTTAGGTCAATTCATTTTTAAGGTTTTGAGATCATCTCATTCCTCATTTTGTATAGCATGATAGCATTCCCTCAAATTCAAATGCCATAACTTAGTCAACCATTCCTTCATGACAAGGGGCTCTAACATTTGCCAACATGAAAAAGAGCTGCAAAACCTGTTTTTTGGTATGAAATACCTTTTCTTCTTTCTTTGATCTCTCTTGGGCAAAAGTGTAGCAGTGGCGTAACTGGGTCAAAGGATTTAGTAACTACTTGTGTATAATTCCAAATAACTTTCTGTAGCTGTACCCACTCACGGGTGTTCATTTCAGTTAGTCAATCAATGAATATTTATTACGTGCAAGTTACCATGGATCCACAGACAAAAATTAAGTGATCCCTGGCCTCAAGTATCTTAAATTCTACTGGGGATTCAGTAGAGCTGGACTTTCCTCATCTAGGACAACTATTTGAAGATTCTGTTGACATATTTGAAATCCGAAATATGCCACATCTAATTTGGTTTGTGAAAGGCTAGGCAATGTAACTTCTAAAGTCCTGTCTAGCTCCTCTGGTTTTTGACTTTGTATGACTGCTGAGTGGCCAGTGACAGAAAGATGTGTGAATTCTCTTTCCAGCATTCAGGGATGTGAACTTTTTAAGATACAACCTGGAGTTTGCTAAGCCATTCTGAATGTGTTGCCCTTCAAAGCACAATTGCAAAGGAAGGGGTGTCCTGGTTGGGTCGAGGACCTTGGACAGCAGCCTCGTTTTAATGCTTCCTCCTATCCATTGTGTGTGCACCTTTCCCTGGCCTACCCCTACAGTGAAACAGGGAAGCAGTTTCTCTGAAGAGCAGGAGAGGTGGTTAGCTCTAGGATAAAGAAGAGCAATCCCAGAAGTTTATCCGGAAAGAGAAGGATAATGGTTCTAACTCAACAAGTCCATAAGCAGTTTGTAAGCCTTTATTCTGCCCTCAGCATGTGTTGTGGGAACAGCTAAGGAGAGGTCCCTCCAGAAGGAG
The DNA here is from genome assembly GCF_011100635.1 of Trichosurus vulpecula. Lineage (NCBI taxonomy): Eukaryota > Metazoa > Chordata > Mammalia > Diprotodontia > Phalangeridae > Trichosurus > Trichosurus vulpecula. The sequence continues at coordinate 9,033,589 of NC_050579.1, forward strand.
AAGCCCATGCAGCCTTTGCCTGAGCCAAACTCAAGGCCCAAGTGTTATTCTTCATTGAATTATTTCTACTTGGCCAACCATGTATATATTTGTTGAATCTAAGACACACCCATTATTGATTTTGCAATAAATTTGCTTTTCCTTATAATTGAAATTTCTGAACATTTTACTAAAAGAGCCCACAACAGGGTTTTGCTGCTGCCTCACCTCTGTCCCTTAAGTGTCTATGCAGTGTCAGACAGTTAACAAGCATCTATCAGAATTAACTCTCTATTGGGCATTATCTCAGTGCTGGGAGTACAAAAGATGACAAAACACAGCTCCTGCCCTCAAAAAGCTTATAATTCAATGGGGGGGGGCAGTATCTGAATAATTGGGTGTATACAAGATATCTACAGAGTACATAGAAGATAATCTAAGAAGAGAAAGTACTGGTGCCCAAGAGTCAAAGCTTGGCCATAAACAGTGGCCAAAGCAGCATTTGCATACAGTTCAGTATCTCAGTTTTCACAATTTCTGTAACAAAGGTCAGAGAAGATTGCCTTGGTAGCTCCCAGGGAGGATTCCCCTCTAAAGCTGCTGCTAGCTTTTCCTATTGGGACATTGCTGTATTCCTCAGTCAGTACCCTTTCATGGCCTTAAAGGACTCAGAGTTAGCAAGGAACTTGTCAGAATAGAAAGAGCCCTGGCTTTGAGATGAATCATAAAGCCTGGGTCCAAATTCTGCCTTGGTCACTTGCTGCCTGTGTGACACTTAACAAATACCCTAACCTCATTGGGTCTTGGTTTACTAATCTTGAAACAAGAATTACATTACTTCCCACTCAAGATCTATGATTTCATGATCCCATCCCAAGCCAGAGAGATCAGAAAATGAGGTCCGTTTTTGGCACAGTGGAGAAAAAGAGGTCTGTGGTGAGGGAGAAAGAGACATTCACTCTTTTTCAATCATTAATCTAAAGAGATCAATCATATATGTAACAAACCAAAAGTTCAGCCTCTCTTCCAATTATCTTTCATTTCATTGATTTATTCCACAATGACCAGATAAGGATAAAGCATAAAACTTCCAGGTTGTGAAAGAGAATAGGGCAAAGTTTACAGATCCTACTCTTTCTTAGACATCCTGAACTTTGCAGAGATGGTGAGAGGACTCCGATCGTCTCCCTGGGTTCTGGTGGGGTTGGCTTTCTGTACTGTCTGCCTGGGCTTTGCCAATGCGGGGAAGCTGCTGGCGATCCCCATGGATGGCAGCCACTGGCTCAGCATGCGTGAAGTGGTCCAGGAGCTCAGTCTGAGAGGCCATGAAAGTGTCATCCTAGCACCGGAGCTGTCCATGCATATCAGAGAAGGGCCATTCTACACTTTGAAGACCTTTCCAGTCTCTTTCAGCAAGGACCAGTTTCATAAAAGTCAGCGGAATCCCCATTTGCTCTTTGAAACAGCACCTTTCCTAAAACGGTTCTTTGATATGGCTGGGGCCATGAAGGTTTTTGCTGACATGTATTTTGGCTTTTGTACTGACTTAGTATCTAATAAGGAACTGATGAAATCCCTGGAGCAGGCCCACTATGATGCTGTTTTAACTGATCCTGTGGTTCCTTGTGGAGCTATCCTGGCTCAGTATCTCTCCATTCCAGCTGTGTATTTCTTCCGGGGAATCCCATGTGATTTCACAGCTGAAGGCACTCGGTGTCCTGATCCATCCTCCTACATTCCGAGGACATTCACTGAGAACACTGACCACATGACTTTCCTGCAGCGGGTAAAAAACATTTTGTATACTTTGCCCCAGTCTGTGGCATGCCATATGTTTTTTTCATCTTTTGCAAGGCTGGCTTCAGAACTCCTTCAGAGAGAAATGAGTATAGTGGATGTTCTGAGCCATGGATCTGTGTGGCTTATGAGGTCAGACTTTCTGCTAGATTACCCCAGGCCAATCATGCCAAACATCATCTTCATTGGAGGCATGAACTGTGCCAGTGCCAGGACGCTCTCTCAGGTTGGTATGTTTTGTGTTAGCCAACATTGCAGGTGCCACCCAATGGGTTAATTAGAACATCTTGTTTCAAGGAGAAAATCTGGCTATGTTTTCAATTAGTCCCCTAACTTTTGGTGTCCAAGGGTATGACCAGAAGAAGATTGGTTTATAAAGTTTGTGAAGGTTTCTGAAATATGCAGAACTATGGGATTGGCTTGAGGCAGAGGGATCTGTCTGAGGGATTTTGTTTGCAAGCACTTTTTGTCATGATTTCTTAGTTCTCCAGTATTTCGGGTCCTTAGGAGTTGGGAGACCTGGTTCAAGCATTGATCAGCTGTGTGCATAAAGGAGGCTGACTTTTTAGCAGTTTATTTTCCTCTTTAGTCAAATGAGGGAGATGTCATATGGAGGCTTGAGCTTCTTCAATGAGTGTTTGGAGTGTTGGTCATGGGCTGACAGGCTTATATATTGTCTAGTCCCTCCTTCCATTTCAAAAATGATGAGAGGCAGCCTGATTTGGTGGATATAAACTGGAACTGAAGTCATAAAGACTTGGATTCAAACATTTTTTTAACTCTGTGTTGCTGGGGAAGCCACTTACTGAACAGAGATGCTACTCTCTGGGCATCAGTTTCATCATCTGAAAAATGAGCCTGACCTCAGTGACTTCTAAGGTAGCTTCAAGTTCTCAATCTATGAGGCTATAGAACTGAGGGCAGCTACATAGCACAGTGGATAGAGTGCCAGGTGAAGAGAACCTTGACTAGGTTGGAGGCTCTGTAAGTGGAGAAAAGGCAAGACATATTACAGATGATATAAACATAGACTCACTGAGACATGGGATGTGACTATAGACTGGGGGAGGGGAGGAGAGGAAACAGTCGACCCAAGGTTGTAAATCCGGGTGACTGACAGGCTGGGGGTGCCGTCAGCAGAGATGGAAGGGTTTGGGTGAAAAGGAGTGGGACCTTGGGGGAAATAGACTGATTTGTGTTTCAATTGCAATGCCAATTCAATTCAGTAACCACATGTGGAGAAATAATTTAAGACAGAGAGTGAGTGTGGCAGAGATGCTAGAAAGGAGGCATTGGAATGAGGAAGATGAGGGTTCATGTTTTCCTCTGACCCAAAACCTTGCACACCAAGATATGTTTCTGACCAAGAAGACAAAAATGTTCATATGAGCAGACAAGAAGGGTAAGAGACACTTGGGTCCAATGACCAAATCATCTTCCCTTTATGGTATGATCTGACACACTGTAGACATGGAAGAGCAGCTTACAAAGAGTTCTGAGAAAAGGGAGGGGATGCCCTTCCTTAGGACCTAACAACTGAACATCAGATGGTTCATGGGGCTTTGGGGTCTTCTAAAAATGAAACTCATACAAAAAGCCAAAGAGGAAGCTACAGAGGGAGGTTGGGAATCAGAGTAGTTCAGTATATGGAGAGAGAAATACATGAAAGAAGCAAGGGACCCCAGAGTCCAGTGCAGGAGAAAAGTTAGGTCAGGAACAAGAACCACATGATAAAGGGAGTAGCTGAGAAGTCAGCAGGAGAAAATTCAATCTGTTGCATACCACTCATTAATGGGAAATGGGCAGAAAAGGGAGGAGAAGAAAGTTGGCAATGCGAGTGGGCAGCCAAGTTCCTAGATAAGTCCCTTCCCTTTCTTTGGCCTGCTTCTCTTTTGTAAAATGGTAAGTATTGGCTGAGGTGTCTGCTAAATCCCCTCCACGTCGAATTAGGAAGGCTGTGATAGTGACATATGAGTATTGTCAACACAGTTTTGCTCTGAGGGTGTTTTTTATTCAGAGGAGGAGAGATCAATGGAGAGGGAGAGAAATTGATATTTCTTTTAATGATTAATCTAAGGAAGTTAATCATCTATGTGGAGAACCAAAAGTTCATTGTTTCTTCGAATTACCTGCTCCTTCATTAAATGTATTGCTTCCATGACCAGGCAAAGACAAGGCACAGAGTTGCCAAGACAGGGAACAGAGCAGAGTTTACATAGACCCTACTCACTCTCAGGGGTTCTGGTCTTTGCAGAGACAGCCACAGGGCTCCGACCTTGGTCCTGGGCTCTGGTGGGGCTGTTTTTCTGTGCTGCATGCCTGGGCTTGTCAAAGGCGGGAAGCTGCTGGTGATCCCCCTGGATGACAGGCACTGGCTCAGCACACGTGAAGTGGTCCAGTAGCTCAGTCTGAGAGGCCATGAAAGTGACATCCTGGCACCCAAGGTGTCCTTGCACATCAAGGAAGGACAGTACTACACTCCAAGGACCTTTACAATCACTTTCAGCAAGGGTCTTTTCCAAGAGATAATGCACAATAATTCCCATAAGATCTTTAATGCAGAACCTTTTCTGAAGAGATTTTTTTGTTGTCATCACAAACTTGAAGAATGTTTTTGATATGTATTTTAGCTTTTGCAGGGCCTTAGTCTATAACAAGGACCTGATGAAGTCCCTGGAAGAGGCCCACTATGATGTTGTTTTAACCGATCTCGCTCTTCCCTGTGGAGCCCTGGTGGCACAGTATCTGTCTGTTCCAGCTATTTATTTCTTGTGAGGAATCCCCTGTGGTTTAGATACTGAAAGCACTCAGTGCTCTGGCCCATATACCTATATCCCCAGAATGGCCACCAAAAGCACAGACCAGATAACATTGCTACAGCAGGTAAAGAACATTCTATACTCTTTGCCCCATAATGCGTTGTGCCAAATGATGTATTCAGCATTTGCAAGCCTGGCTTCAAAACTCCTTCAGAGAGACATGAGTCTAGTGGATGTCCTGAGCTATGAATCTGTGTGGCTTATGAGGAGAGACGTTGTGATGGATTACCCTAAACCCATCATGTCAAACATGGTCTTCATTAGAGGCAGCAACTGTGCCAGTGCCAAGTGGCTCTCTCAGGCTGGTATGTGATGCATTAACCAGCATTGCAGGTGCCACCCAGTGAGTTAATTAGATCATCTTGTTTATAAGAGAAAATTTGGCTACATTTTTAATTAGTCCTCAAACTTGTGCTGTCCCAGACTGTGCTGAGAGGAAGATCACCTTATTAGTTTTGTGACATTTTCTGAATTAGGCAGAACTGTGGGGAGGGCTTGAGGCAGAGGAATAGGTATCAGTGGTTTTCTTTGTAAACCCCCTTTTCCTTGATTTCTTTGTGTTCTCACTGCCTTTAGTTCTCCAGTCTCTCAGGTCCTTAGGAAGCAGGAGACCTGGTTCTGCAAATGACCCACTGTGTGGCCGTGGGTAAAAGGATTTGCCTTCTTTGCTGTTTATCATCCCCCTTTTGTCAGTTAAACAAGATGTAATACACAGACTTGGGCTTCTTAACTGACTCTTTGGGTCTCTGGTCAGAGGCCCACTGCCTCAAAGATTGAAAGGATCTCAGAGAACTTATAGTCCCTCCCCACTTTTTACTTACATTGAGTGGCAACCTGTTTTGGTGGACAGAACACTGGACTTGCAGTCATAAAGATTTAGATTCAAACATTTTCTCTGTGATGCTTGGGAATCCACTTAGTGGACAGAGATGTCCACTCCTTGGGCATCAGTTTAATTATCTGAGAAAAAAATCTGAAAAAATTCAGGGACTTCTAATGTCTCTTCAATTTCTAAATCTATGAGCCTATAGAATTGAGGTCAGCTAGATAGCACAGTGTGTAGAGTGGAGGATCTGTGAGTGGAGAAAAGGAAAGAGATATGACCAATGATATGAACATAGACTCACTAAGACATTTGAAGTTATTGGAGCCTGGGGATGAAGGAGAGGAAAGACCAAACTTAAGGTTGTGAATCCTGTTGACTGGCAGGGTGGGAGTGCCATCAACAGAGATGGAAGGGTTTTGGTGAAGAGGAGTGGGAAGGTGGCGAACATAGACTTATATGTGTTTCAATTGCAAATCTCAGTTCAATTCATTAAACACTTGTGGAGAAACGATTTAAGACAGAGAGTCAGAGTGCTGCAGATGATAGAGAGGTGGCCTTGGAGTCAGGAAGATGAGGGTTCAAGTCCTCCTCTGACCCAAAGCATTGCAAATTAGGGCCAGTTTCTGACCAAGAAGGCAAAAATGTCAGTTTGAACAGACAGGACAGGTAGGAGACATTTGGTTCCTATGACCACATCATCTTCTCTTTATGGCACATAGGCAGGTATGATCTGACACACAATAACAGATTACAGGGAGTTCTGAGGAAGGAGAGGGGAATTCCCTCTCTTAGGACCTTACAACTGAACATCAGATGGCTCAAGAGGCCTTGGAGTCTTCCAAGAATGAAAAGCAGACAAAAAGCCAAAGAGGAAGCTAGAGAGGAAGGAGGAGAATCAGAGTGCAGAAAATGGGAAAGAAATCCAAGGAAGAAGCAGGGGACACCAGTGTACAGGCAGCAGAAAATTCAGGTGAGATGGGAACAGAAACCACATCATTACTAGGAAATTGGCAGATAAGGGAGGAGAAGAAAGTCCCCAATGACCGTGGGCAGACAAGATCCTGGGAAATTCTCTCCCTTCTCTTGGCCTTAATTTTCTCTTATGTGCAATGGGGAGATGAGATGAGATGACTTCTAAATCCCCCTCCACCTTGATTTTGAAGGTTGTAATCTTGATATGCAAGTGCTGTCTAGGCAGTTTTACTCAGAGTCTATTTTAGGTCCAGGGGAGGGAGAAAGAGAGATTGACATTTCTTTAATGATTAATCTAAAGAAGTAAATCAATCTTATATGTGAAGAAGCAAAAGTTCAATCTCTCTTCCAATTACTTTTTGCCTCATGAAATTTATTGCTTCCATGGCCAGATAAATACACAGCAAAGGGTTATGAAAACTCGCAGATTATGGGAGAGAACAGAGCAAACTTTACCAATCCTGGTCTTTCTGAGGGATCGTGGATTTTGCAGAGATGGCCACAGGGCTCCAACCATGGCACTGGGATCTTGTGGGGCTGTTTTTCTGTGCTGCCTGCCTGGACTTTGTCAAAGTGGGGAAGCTTCTGGTGATCCCCTTCAATGGCAACCTCTGGCTCAGCATGAGTAAAGAGGTCTTGGAGCTCAGTCTGAGAGGCCATCAAAGTTTTGTCTTGGCACCAGAGCTGTTCATGCATATCAGAGAAGCACCATTATACACTTTGAAAACCTTGCCAGTCACTTTAACCAAGGACCAGTTTCATAAAAGTCAGTGGAATTCCCATTTGCTCTTTGAAACAACACCTTTCCTAAAACGGTTCTTTGAGATGGCTGGGGCCATGAAGGTTTTGCTGACATGCATTTTGGCTTTTGTACTGACTTAGTACCTAATAAGGAACTGATGAAATCCCACTACAATGCTGTTTTAACTGATTCTGTGGTTCCTTGTGGAGCTATCCTGGCTCAGTATCTCTCCATTCCAGCTGTGTATTTCTTCCGGGGAATCCCATGTGATTTCACAGCTGAAGGCACTCAGTGTCCTGATCCATCATATTCCGAGGACATTCACTGAGAACACTGACCACATGACTTTGCTGCAGCGGGTAAAAAACATTTTGTATACTTTGCCCCAGTCTGTGGCATGCCATATGTTTTTTTTCATCTTTTGCAAGGCTGGCTTCAGAACTCTTTCAGAGAGAAATGAGTATAGTGGATGTTCTGAGCCATGGATCTGTGTGGCTTACGAGGTCATACTTTCTGCTAGATTGCCCCAGGTCAACCATGCCAAATATGATCTTCATTGTAGGCATGACCTGTGCCAATCTCAAGCAGCTCCCACAGGTTGGCATGTGACATGTAACAAGCCATCATGTTAGTTGATGCCCTTTGGTCAAATGAGAACATGCTGAATTTCATTTTTAGCATATGGTTTTTAAGACAAAAATCTTGTTACTTTTAATTTTCTTAATAATTTCCCCAATTACACATAAATACAATTTTAATACTCATTTTAAAGTTTTGAGTTCCAAATACTGTCTCTTCTTCCCTCTCCCGTGCCTCCCTGAGATGTGTAAGCAATCTGATATAAATTATGCATGTGCAATCATGTAAAACATTTCCATATTAGTCATTTTGTGTAAGAAAATTAGACAGGAAGGAAGGAAGGAAAATATTGTGCTTCAGTCTTTATTCAGACACCATCAGTTCCTTCTCTGGAGGTAGATAGAATTTTTCATCATGAATCCTTTAGGATTGCCTTGGATCATTGTATTACTAAGAAGAGCTAGGTCATTCTTCATTACAAGATATTGCTGTTACTGTGTATAATGTCCTCCTGGTTCTGCTTGCTTCACTCTGTATCATGAAATCTGGTTACATTTTAATGAATCTCCTAGATAGATGGCCTCATGTGGTCCCAGGTCTGTAGAGATGGACTGGGGAGGGGTAAATATATGATCAGTTTTTTTTTCTCACAAATCTTTCTTTGTAGTGATTTATTTGTGTCTTCCTTTCCTCTCATTCTCCAGTTTTTATGGCCCTTAGGAATCAGGGGACCTACATTCTAGTCCTGGTTCTGCCACTGACAGAAAGTCCTTTGTTCAGAATGACTTGGCTTTTCCTGGGTTAGTTTTCCTCTTTAGTTAAAGAAAGGAGATGTATGACAGGAACCAGGCTTCTTAAGTGATTCTTTGGGTTTCCAGGCATAGACTCATGGGGTTATATGTTGAAGGGATGTCAGAGACAATCTAGCCCAATCCATCACCTTACAAATGATGAGAGGGAAGCTGGTTTGGTGGATATAACATTGGAATTGCAAGCATAAAGACCTGGATTTTAAATTCCACCTCAAATATTTTCTCATTGGGTGCTTCTGGGAAAGCCACTTCACTTCTCTAAGATTTACTGTCATCATCTATATAGTGAATTTTGGATCAATTACCATTATAATCTCTTCACATTCTTAATTTATGAGCCCATGAAATCAAAACTCAGGGAATTCAATTGACTCATCACAGGTTATTCAAGTAAGAAGCCTCAAACCCCGGTGCTTCATGATGAACAGGTTTTCTTTTTTTCAGTCAACACTATTTCTATTTCCCCCCTTAAATACTAAGTATGAAAGAATTTAAAGTGTCCATTCAACAATTCAACAAAGATTTCTCACATACAAGGTATTGAGAATACACAGATCTTGTCTTCATGATACTTACCTTCAAAAGAGCGTTACATTGAGACAGACACGTCCTTGTCCTAGTTCAACATTTGGAGCTTCTGTTGATATATTTGAAAGACAAATGTGCCATATCAAATTAGTTTGTGAAAGTCTGGACTATACTTGCTCTAAGGTTGCTTTCAGGTCCCATGTTATCTCAGTTTGAAGTCATGTGGAGAGCAGTAAATGAAGGAGCATTAGGATTTAGTGGAATCTTAATAAAGAGAAGAATTTGTCAGAGAGGCAAATGCTCTCTCCAATATTTGGGGATTTACCCTTCCTAATGTACAGCCTGGGCTTTGTAAGCAATACTGAATGTGTTGCCCTCTAAGGCAGAAATGCAGGGAGTGGGGGGCGGAGCCAAGATGACGGCTGGAAAGCAGGGAACAGCGTGAGCTCCCTGCCGAGTCCCTCCAAAAACCTATAAAAAATGGCTCTGAACCAGTTCTAGAACTGCAGAACCCACAAAACAGCAGAGGGAAGCAGGGCTCCAGCCCAGGACAGCCTGGATGGTCTCTGGGTGAGGTCTATCCCACACAGAGCTGGGAGCTGGGACCTGGGACCTGGGAGCGGAGTGGAGCACAGCCCAGTGTGAGCATCACGGACCAACCAGACCAGGAGCTGGGCGGAATGTGCCCTACCACCCTGAATCAGTGAGCTGCAACAGTTACCAGACTTCTCAACCCACAAACACCAAAGACAGCAGAGAAGGTTAGTGGGAAAAGCTGCAGGAGTGGAAGGAGTTGGCGGTTCAGCTTCCAGCCCCGGGGGCAGCTCTATAAAAACAAATTAGAGGTGATGGTTGAGATGGGAATAGTTTGCCTGCAAACAGGTTTTTGCAGTGATTTCTTTGTTTTTTCATTGATTTTACTACCCAAGTCTTTTGTGTGATATGAAATCAGGAGACTTGGAACTACTCAGTGATCTGCTACTTTCTACCTGTGTGGCCTTAGACAAGTGAATTTACTTTGACAAGTCAGATCCCTCTGCCTGCACAAGAGATCCCCTTCCATCTTGTTTTCTTCAGTTTCTCCCTGGCTATTGGCTCTTTCCCTGTTGCCTACAAACATGCCCATCTCTCCCCCTTCTACAAAATATCCACATTTCAATCAATCCTTGGTAATTATTGTCCTGTGCCTTTCTGGGTTTCTTGTGGCTAAACTCCTTGAGAAGGTTATCCACAACATAAGTCTTCACTTCTTTTCTTTCACTCTTTTCCTAACTCTGCAGTCTGGATTCTCACTGCATCTTTCAACACAAACTGCCCTGTCCAAAGTTGTCAATGACCAAATCCAATGGCCTTTTCTTAGTCCTCATTCTTCTTGATCTCTCTGCAGTCTTGGACATCATCAGTCACCTTCTCCTCCTTCCTGCTCTCTTCTTTCTAGATTTTCATAACCCTCTTCTCTGGTTCTCCTCCCCACTTGACTGCTCCTTCTCAGGCTCCTGTGATCGATCACTGTCCAGGGCATGCCCACTTACCATGGGTGTGTCCCAGGAGTCTCTGTCCCAAGCCCTCTTCTTCTATTCTATTTCACCTGATGATCTCACCATTTCCCATGGTTCCAAATATTATCTCTACACTGATGATTCTCAGATTATCCAGCCTTAACCTCTGCTGATCTCTAGTCTCACATCTCTAAATGCCTGTGGGACATATCAAATTGGATGTCTTACAGATGTCCTCAAGTCAGCATGTTCCAATCTGAATGTTCCCTGTCCCTCCCAACCATTCCCTCCTCCTGACTTTCCTTTTACTCTCAAGGGCACTACCATCCTCCCAGTCCCCAACCCCATAGCTTAGGTGTTATCCCTGACTGCTCACTCTCTTTCACCTCCCATCCAATATGGCTTATGACAAATCCTATTAATTTTGTCTCTGTAATTTTTCTCCTCCTATATTACCTTGCTAGTAACTCTCCCCTTCTCTCCTCTGACACCATTCCTCCTCACCTCACCTCACTTCACCCCTGGACTCTTGCCACAGCCTAATGGTTGGACTCCTTGCCACAAGTCTGTCCCCACTCCAATCTATCCTTTTCTCAGCTGTCAAGCTAATCTTCCTAAAGGGCAGGTGGGACCATATCACCACCACCACTATCCCCATGCAGTAAAGACCAGTGGTTCCCTATTCCAGGATCAAATAAAAACCTTCTGGTCTTCAAAGGCCTTTCTCACCTTGTTTCAACAATCCAGCTAGCAGCTGTTGTGGGGGTGAAAGACCAACACAAGTCCAACAACAAGCACGCTGCCTGCATGCTGCAAAAGCCCAGGTTCTTTTGATCTGCTTTAGTAAGGAAAACAACGTTAAGGGGTTGACAAGTTTACTTTAATCCAGCATACAAATACCATTCACTTAGTTCAGGGGGAAAAGCCAGCACCCTGAACTTAGGAGCAAAATACAAACAAATTGCAAACATCAACAGAGAGACCAAATACAATTCATAGTTACCAACATCTAGGTTCAGCGGGAGCTCGTAACAAGGGCTGGCCCAGAGTCATGCACATGACCACTGCTGTGGGTAAGAGCTCTGAAAAATAGAAAGCCAACCCCTGGTTTTATATCTTTTTCAGGGTCAAGGGTGAATCACACATGCAATTCACCCATGTGACCTAGAATCATCACAGCGACTCACCCACGTGACCTAGAATCATCACAAAGAGGCGACTTAAACCCACGTGGTCTAAAAGCCTCTGCTGTCCCAAACATATCACTCAAATTCCATGTGTAAACTAGGCACTCCCCTGAGGCAAGGAGGTCACCAAGGACTCTCAAATCTAATCAAGGAAAAAAAGTCCAAACTCTTCAAGGGCACTTGGTTGAACTGAGTGCTAAGAGCCCATTTTGTTTACCAACACACACCTGTGCCCTCACCTCCTCTTTTCAGCCTTCTTACACCTGACACCTCCCTGTGATTCTTCAACCCAGAGACATCAGCCTCTCTGCTCTTCCTCCAACTAGGTGCCCTGTCTCCTGACTCCCTCTTCACTGACTCACTGCATGCCAGGAGTACCCTTCTGCTCAACTTATTGCCTTCCATATGCTGGTTTTTTCCAATGTATCCTGTCTTGTTTGTGCATAGTTGTTTGTGCATCATCTCCCCCATTAGACCATGAGTTCATTGAGGCCAAGGACTGTCTTTTGTCTTTCTTTGTATATCTAACACTTTACACAGTTGAAAAAGACCTTCCTAATCCCAGGATACACCTTTTTAAACAGATCTGAACTACATGGAGCAGACTCAGTCACACTAATTTAAATCCTCTGGGCTCAAGGCAAAAGGCTCTGAAGCCAAGGAGGGAGGCCATTTGGGATAAACAGGAGGACAGCTTGGGGGTGAGTCATAACTCTGCCACTAAGTCATCCTCACACTGGTGTTTTAATTTCCTCTTCTGTAAACTGAGGCCATAGGATTCAATGACATCCTTACCTCCCACCCAGTTCTGAAGGCCTATGACCTTAAGTCAGACAGACATTTCAGTTGGTCAATTGCTATCTGAGTTTGCCTGACCTCAGCCTTGGGAAGAGAGCACCATAGGTATTTTAAAGCTAAGGACCCCAATCTCCTTTGTGTGCTTAGAGGGAAAGATCCAGTTTTGTTTTCAAATGATGGTATCTACCCAACCTGCTAATGCAGGCCCTTCCCTGGTGCTGCCTCCACCTCCACCATTCACCAATCTCCACCATGCTGGTGTACTTCCTCACCAGGCCTGGTGAGAGAATAACTATGACAACAATAAATAGCTCGCACCAGAAAGCACTTTGTATACATTATCTCATTCGACCCTCACAACCTTATTGAGGTGGGTGTGATAATTATCTCCATTTGCACAAGTGGAAACTGAGGCTGAGATAGGTGAAAAGATTTGCCCAAGGTGGTAACTGTCCAACCTTGGCCTCCTGACCCAGGTCCCACCCCGCAGCCCAGGAGCAACACCCCCCCCCCCCCAAGTCTCTGGCTGGATGAGACCAGGGAGCTGGTGGCAGCCACCTTGTGGACAGAGGCAAATGATTAACCAATGAACTTCTTATCTTCTCATGACCCTGATGAAAGGTCTTTTGGGATTTTTATTAGTACTAGGGTATTCTTTGGGGTGGGAACTCCCTCCACCTAAACAGTTGGCAACTCCTCCTTTACTCTTAGCCTTAGATAACTGTTTCAGGCACTGAGGCACTAAGTGACAGGGCATTATGAATTGCTTCCTACATGCCAGGCACTGTGCTGGGCTCTTGGACACACAGCAGGCTCTTTAGAAGCAGACATGCCAATGGGAAAAGACCGTGTGCAAATAAATAGGCACATACAGAATGTGTGCAGTGGATGGAATGTAATGGGAGAGAGGAAGATTATGTAGCTGGGGAGCAGAGGAAAGCCTCCTGAAGCAGGCGAAGTGTGAACTGAGACCTGAGGGATGCTAGGAAAGCCAAGGTTCTGCCAGAGAGACCTGCCTAGTGATACTAATGAAGACTCTGTTCTGCACTATCCTACCAGGCTGTGGAGGAGGAAGACCAGCCCCTGGACACCTGTACTGGGCTGCTTGACTCATGGAAACTGATGGGGAATCCTCTTTATTCAGGAAGGGACCCGGTGGTCATTATTCCCAAGGACTCACCTCTTTGACTTCTTAGTCAAACACTTTCCAACTGACATTTCCTAACAAACCCCCTTCATGGTTCTTCCATCTACTTCTGAAAAACCATTGAACGACTTCTCTGAACAACGTGATAGCCACAGAGGCTGGACGGTCATCACACTGGAGGGGTGTGTTTGTGTGTGTGTGTGTGCGTGTGAGAGAGAGAGAGAGAGAGAGAGAGAGAGAGAGAGAGAGAGAGAGAGAGAGAGAAGGAGGGAAGAGAGATAGAGAATGTGAGAGAGAGTATCTGAGAGAGTGGGGCGGGGGTGTGAACAGCCATCCCCACACCTAGTACCACAAAAAACAATGTATTCTATGATATGTTATCATAATATAGACAACGTATTGTTATCACACACATATCAATCATGTTTGTTGTAACATGGAATAAGAGAAAGAGAGGTACATTGAGAGACAGGAGATGCGAGTTTGAATCTACATTCTGCTACTTGCGTGTCCTTAGGGCCTCAGCATCTTAGCCTGAAGAGCATCTGGAAGGGCTAGGGCATGGCATCCCAGGAACCAAGGAACAAAGAGAAGGGGAGAGATTCATCTTCTTTTTTATTGACTCAACTTCACATCTTTTTATTAAAGGCAATAGTGATACAGGCAAGAAAGCTCATGAAAACCATCTTCCTTAGGTTGTGTTGGGAGAGGAAGGAGATCTAAGACTAGGGGAGGGATGGTTCTGTTCTGTCCTGTCATATCAGACCACATCCAGACTGTTGGGGGGGGGCGGTTCTGGATGACATAGCTTTAGTGGGGCATTGCTTGACAAGCTCAAGATCTTCCTAAAAAAAGGTAGTTGATAAGATCTTTGACTATGTTGGAAGCTCTGTAATTGGAGAAAAGTCAAGAGATAGGACAGACGATATGAACATAGACTCAAAGTCATGGGAAGTGACCGGAAACTGGTAATGAAGAAGATAGAAGATCCGACCCAGGGTTGTGAATCCAAGTGACTAAAAGTGTGGCAGTGACATCAACAGAAATGGAAGGGTTTAGGTGAAGAGGAGTGGGAAGTTGGGGAAACAGACTGATTTACAGTGCCAATTCAATTCAGTAAACTCTTCTAAAGTAATAATTTCAGAGAGGCAGAATGGCAGAGATGGTAGAGAGGAGGCATTGGAGTGAGGAAGTTGAGAGTCCGAGTCTTCTTCTGATCCAATGAATTACACATCAGGGCCTGTTTCTGACCAGTAAGGCAGAAATGTTAGCATGAGCAGACAGGAAGGGTAGGAGACACTTGGGTCCTATGCCCAGGTCATCTCTTCATGGCAAGTAGGCAGGTATGATCTGACACACATTGCAGACTTAGAAGAGCAGGTTACAACAAGTTTTGAGAAAAGAGTGGGGGATGCATTCCCTTAGGACCTTACCACTAAACATCAGATTGCTCAGGAGTCGTTGGGGTCTTCCCAGAATGAATCTAACAGCCTGCGCTTTGCCAAAGGAGGGAAGCTCTTGGTGATTCCCATGGATGGCAGCCACTGGCTCAGCATGCATGAAGTGATCCAGGAGCTGAGAGGCCATCAAAATGTTGTCCTGGCACCAGAGCTCTCCATTCACACCATGAGGGGCAGTACTACACTTTGAAGACCTTTCCAGTCATGTTCAACAAGGACCAATTTCAAGAGCTAGTGAAGTCTTCTTTCCTTTTGATGTTCGACCAAAAACCTTTTCTGAAGAGAATTCTTGACATTGTAATAGTCAGTCAGAGGGTGAGTGACATGTACCTTAGCTTTTGTATAGAATTAGTCTATAACAAAGAGTTGATGAAGTCCCTGAAAGAAGCCCACTATGTTGCCATTTTAACCAATCCCGCTATTCCCTGTGGTGCCGTTGTGGCATGATATCTGTCCCTCCCAACTGTTTATTTCTTGAGAGGACTCCCATGTGCTTTAGATGCTGAAAGCACTCAGTGCCCAGACCCATCTTCCTATATCCCCAGAATGGCCACCGAAAACACAGACCAGATGACATTACTACAGCAGATAAAGAATATTCTATAGCCTTTACTACAGAACGTGGTGTGCTATATGTTATATTCACCTTTTGCAAGCCTGGTTTCAGAACTCCTTCAGAGGGACATGATTATAGTAGATGTTTTGGGCCATACATCTGTGTGGCTTGTGAAGGCAGACTTTGTGATGGATTACCCCAAACCCATCATGCCAAACATGGTCTTTATTGGAGGCATCAACTGTGCCAGTGCCAAGCAGCTCTCTTAGGTTGGAATGTAATAGATTAGCCAACATTACAGGTGCCACCCAGTATGTTAATTAGAGGGTCTTGTTTCTAAAAGAAAATCTGGCTATGTTTTTAATTAGTCCCCAAACTTTTGGAGACAGATTGTTTGCTAGCAAGAAGCTTGCCTTATGAAGTTTGTGACATTTTGTGAGTCAGGCAGAACTGTGGGGTTGGTTTGAGTCCAAGGGATGTCTCTGAGTGGTTTTGTTTGCATTTTGCCAAGATTTCTTTGTGTTCTCATTGTTTCTAGTTCTCTAGTCTTTCAAGTCCTTAGGAATCAGGAGATCTGGTTCTGACTCTGACCTACTTTTTGGCCATGGGGAAAGGGTCTGGCTTCTTTGAGGTTTGTTTTCCTCTTTAGTCAGTTAAAAAGATGTAATACACAGACTTGGGCTTCTTCATTGAGTCTTTGGATCTTTGGTCAGAAGCTCACAAACTCATAAATTGAAGGGACCTCAGAGACCATCTATTCCCTCCCACGATTTTACAAATGGTGAGAGGCAACCTGGTTTAGTGGATAGAACACTGGACTTAAAGTCATAAATATTTGTATTCAAACGTTTTCTCACCCTGTGATGCTGGAGAAGCCACTTACTGGACACTGATGCCAACTCTCTGGACAGCAGTTTCATCATCTGAAAAATGAGAAGACTCGTTGACTTGTAAGGTCTCTTCAAGTTCTCAGTCCATGAGCCTATGGTACTGAGGGCGGCTACATAGCACAGTGAATAGGGTGCCAAATGAAGAGAGCCTTTGCTAGGTTGGAGGCTCTGTGAGTGGAGAAAAGGCAAAAGATATGACAGATGATTTGAATATAGATTCAATAAGACATGGGAAGTGACTGGAGATTGGGAGAGAAGGAGTGGGAAAACTTCACCCAAAGCTGTGAATCCAGTGACTGGCAGGCTGGGGGTGCTATCACAGAGATGAAAGGGTTTGGCTGAAGAGGAGTAGGAAGTTGGGGAAAAGAAACTGATTTGTATTCAGATTGCAATGCCACTTCAATTCACTAAACACTTCTTGGGAAATGATTTAAGACAGAAAGGCTGTGTGGCCTAGGTGATGGAGGGGTGGCGGTAAAGTGAAGAAGATGAGGATTCAAGTATTTCTCTGACCCAATGAATTACACATCAGGGCCTGTTTCTGAACAAGAAGGCAGAAATGTCAGTTTGAGCATACAGGAAGGGTAGAAGACACTTGGGATCTACAACCATGTCATCTTCTCTTTATGATACATAAGCAGGTATGATCTGACACACACTACAGCCTTTGGGAGACATGGGACATAGTGGCAGGCATCTTGTGTCCAGAGGGAAATGATTAACCAATTAACTTCTTATCATTCCATGACCCTGATGAAAGTTTTCTTTTTATCAGTACTCCACATTTCTTTGGGGTGGGAAGTCCCTCCACCTAAACAGTTGGCAATTCCTCCTTCACTCTTAGCCTTAGATAGCTGTTTCAGGCACTGAAGCATTAAATGACATGCCCTTAGGAACTGCAGCCTACCTGCCAGTAACTGTGCTGGGCTCTAGTGCACACAGGAAGGCAAAAACCACCCATGCCTTTTAGAAGCAGACACTCTAATGGGAGCATAATGGGTCATGTTCAAGACATATGCATTTGATGGAAAGTAATGGGAGAGAGGAAGAATCCATAGCTGGGGAGAAAAGGAAAGCCTCCTGAAGCAAGTGAAGTGTGAACTGAGACCCGAAGGATGCCATAAAGGCCAAGCTTCTAACAGAGAGACCTACAGGCAATAGGGATGAAGACTCTGCTCTGTACTATCCTGTTAGGCTTTGGAAGCAGGGGGAGGGGAAGGGCATCCACTGAAGACAGCTGCAATGGACTCACTGACTCATAAAAACTTATGTGGGATCCCCTTCATTTAGGAAGGGACACAGCACTCATGATTTCCAAGGGCTCATCTCATTGAAGGGTTGGAAAACCACTTTCCAAACATCATTTCCTAGCAAGCCGCCTTCATGGTTCATCCATCTACTTCTGAAGGACCATTGAGTGAAGTGCATGAACCATGTGAAAGGCAAGAGAGACTGGAAGGTCACTAGAATGAATGTGTGTGTGTGTGTGTGTGTGTGTGTGTGTGTGTGTGTGTGTGTGGGAAAGAGAGAGAAAGAGTAAGAAAGAGAGAGACCAAGAGAAAGAGAGACAGAGAGAGGCAGAGAGAGAGACAGAGAATGTGAGAGAGTGGAGCAGGGCTGTGAATAGCCATCCACACATATAGTAATACATAAATAATGTGTTCTATGACATATTATCACAGTATAGACAACACATTATCATCAGACACATATCAATCATGTTTACTGTAACATGGACCAAGAGAAAGAAAGTTAGATTCGGAGACAGGGCACCTGAGTTTGAATCTGCATTCTGCTACTTGTGTGTCCTTGGGGCCTCAGCATATTAGCTGGAGAGTATCTGGAAGGGCTGGGCCATAGCATCCCAGGAACTAAGGAACAAAGGGAAAGGGAGAGATTCATCTTCTCTTTTATTGACTCATCTTCACTTCTTTTTACTAAAGCCAATAATGGGAAAGGCCAGAAAGCTCATAAAATCAATCTTCCTTAGGTCCTGTTAGGAGAAGGAGGAGGTTTCAGACTAGGGGAGGGATGGTTCTGTTCAGTCCTGCCTTATCAGACGACATATGGTTTGTAGGGTCGGGTTTTGGAAGACATAGTTTTAGGAGGGCATTTGTTGACAAGCTCAAGATCTTTCAAAAAAAAGGCAGATGATGAGAGTCTTGTCAAGGTTGGAGGTTCTGTGAGTGCACAAAAGGCAAGAGATATGGCAGATGATATGATCATAGATTCACTAAGACATGGGAAGTGACTGGAGACTGGGGCTGAAGTAGAGGAAAGACCCAAAACATGGTTGTGAATCCAGGTCATTGGAAGGCAGGAGGTGCCATCAACAGAGATGGAAGGTTTGGGTGAAAAGGAATGGGAAGTTGGGGGAAATATACTGATTTGTTTTCCAATTGCAATGCTGATTCAATTCAGTAAATATTTGTGGAGAAATGATTTAAGACAGAGAGGCAGTGTGACTGAGATGATAGAGAGGAGGTCGTGGAGTGAGGGAGATGAGGGTTCAAGTCTTCCTCTAACCCAACAAATTACACATCACTGCCTGTTTCTGACAAAGAAGGCAGAAAAGTTAGTATGAGCAAACAGGAAGGGCAGGAGACACTTGGGTCCTATGACCACATCATCTTCACTTTATGGCACATAGGCAGATATGATCTACCACACACTGTAGAATTGGGAGAGCAGGTTATGAGTTATGAGTTAGGAGTTATGAGAAAAAAAGAGGCCAATGCCCTCCCTCAGGACATTACAATGGAGCATCAGATGGTTCAAGAGGCCTTGGAGTCTTGCAAGAATGAAACTCAGACAGAAAGACAAAGGGGAAGCTAGAGAGGAAGACTGAGAATCAGAGCAATGCAGGAAATGGGAGAAAAAAAATCTAAGGAAGAACCAGGGGACACTGGAGTCTAGTGCAGCAGAAACGTCAGGTCAGACAGGAACAGAAACCACATCATAAGAGTAAGAAGTCAGAAGGACGATATTCAATGTGGTGCAGACCACTCGCTAATGGGAAATGGACAGAAAAGGGAAGAGAAGAAGTTGGCAAGAGAGTGGAGGGCCAAGTTCCTGGGAAAGTCTTTCCCTTCTCTTGGCCTTAGTTTTCTCATCTGTACAATGGGCGGATTGCATGAGATGACTTCTAAATCCTACTCTTCCACAGTTCTTGGAATACTTCGATTCTAATGTACAATGGCTGTCAAGGCAGCTTTGCTTTTAGTATATGTTTGGTCCGGAGAAGGAGAGAACAACGGAGAGGGAGAGATATTGACATTTCCTTGAATGATTAATCTAAGGGAGTCAACCAATTATATAAGAGAAGAACCAAAAGTCCAATCTCTCTTTCAATTACCTTTTGCCTCATGAAATTTATGGCTTCCATGACAAGATAAATATTCAGCACAGGGATGTGAAAACTGCCAGGTTGTGAGAGGGAGCAGAGCAGAGGTTACAGACCCTGCTTTCTTAGAGACCCTGGACATTGCAGAGATGGCCACATGGCTCTGACCTCATCCCTGGCTCTGTTGGGGCTGGCTCTCTGTGCTGCCTGCCTGGGCTTTTGTTGAAGGGGGGAAGTTGCTGATGATGCCTATGGATGGCAGCCACTGAATCAGCATGAGTGAAGTGGTCCAGGAACTCAGCCTGAGAGGCCATTAAAGTGTTGTGCTTGCACCAGAACTGTCCCAGTGCATCAGGGAAGGAGAGTACTACGCTTTGAAGACCTTTCCAGTCACTTTCTGCAAGGATCAATTTTTTCTTATTTATTTATTTAATATTTTTAGTTTTCAGCATTAATTTTCACAAGAGTTTGAATTGTAAATTTTCTCCCCATTTCTACACTCCCCTCACTCCAAGATGGCATATATTCTGATTGCCCCATTCCCCAGTCAGCCCTCCCTTTTGTCACCTCACTACCCTCCATCCCCTTTTCCCTTAATTTCTTGTAGGACAAGATAGCTTTCTATGCCCCATTGACTGTATATCTTATTTCCTAGTAGCATGCAAAAACTTTTTTTTGAACATCTGCTTTTAAAACTTTGAGTTCCAAATTCTCTCCCCTCTTCCCTCCCCACCAATCCTCCCTAAGAAGGCAAGCAATTCAACATAGGCCATATGTGTATGATTATGCAAAACCCTTCCACAATACTCATGTTGTGAAAGACTAATTATATTTTGCTCCTTCCTATCCTATCCCCCTTTATCCAATTGTTTCCCTTGACCCTGTACTTTTTCAAAAGTTTTTGCTTTAGATTGCCTCCTCCCCCATCTGCCCTTCCTTCTATCATCCCCCCTTTTTTATCCCCTTCCTCCTTCTTTCCTGTGGGGTAAGATACCCAATTGAGTGTACATGTTATTCCCTCCTCAGGTCAAAACTAATGAGAGCAAGATTCACTCATTCCCCCTCACCTGCTCCCTCTTCCCTTCCTAGAAAACTGCTTTTTGTTGCCACTTTTATGCGAGATAATTTACCCCATTCTATTTCTCCCTTTCTCCCTCTCTCAATGTATGTCTCTCTCAACCCTTAATTTGATTTTATTTTTTTAGATATCATCCTTTCATATTCAACTCACCCTGTGCCCTCTGTCTATATATATGTATATTCCCTTCAGCTACCCTAATACTGAGGTCTCATGAATTAAACACATCATCTTTCCACATAGGAATGTAAAGAAAACAGTTCAACTTTAGTAAGTCCCTTATGATTATTCTTTCTTTTTTTAAATATTTTTATTTAATTTATTTAATATATTTAGTTTTCAGCATTGATTTTCACAAGAGTTTGAATTACAAATTTTCTTCCCATTTCTACCCTTCCCCCACACCAAGATGGCATATATTCTGGTTGCCCCATTCCCCAGTCAGCCCTCCCTTCTGTCACACCACTCCCCTCCCATCCCCTTTTCCATTCCTTTCCTGTAGGGCAAGATAAATTTCTATGCCCCATTGCCTGTGTATCTGATTTTCTAGTTGCATGCAAAAACTTTTGTATTTGTTGTTGAACATCTGTTTTTAAAACTTTGAGTTCCAAATTCTCTCCCCTCTTCCCTCCCTACCCTCCCTTCCTAAGAAGGCAAGCAATTCAACATAGGCCACATATGTATCGTTATGTAAAACCCTTCCACAATACTCATGTTGTGAAAGACTAAGTATATTTTGCTCCTTCCCAACCTATCCCCCTATATTGAATTTTCTCCCTTGACCCTGTCCCTTTTCAAAAGTGTTTCTTTTTGATTACCTCCTCCCCCTCTCTGCCCTCCCTTCTATCATCCCCCCTTTTTATCTTCTTCCTCCTTTCCTGTAGGGTAAGATACCCAATTAAGTGTATATGGTATTCCCTCCTCAGGTCAAATCTGAAGAGAGCAAGATTCCCTCATTCCCCCTCACCTGCGCCCTCTTCCCTTCCTACAGAACAGCTCTTTCTTGCCA
The DNA here is from genome assembly GCF_011100635.1 of Trichosurus vulpecula. NCBI lineage: Eukaryota > Metazoa > Chordata > Mammalia > Diprotodontia > Phalangeridae > Trichosurus > Trichosurus vulpecula. The sequence goes on from NC_050579.1 coordinate 9,055,610, forward strand.
CTTTTATGTGAGATAATTTATCCCATTCTATCTCTCCCTTTCTCCCTCTCTCAATATATTCTTCTCTCATCCCTTAATTTGATTTCACTTTTTTAGATGTCATCCATTCATATTCAACTCACCTTGTGCCCTCTGTGTCTATATATATACACATACATATATACATACATACACACACATATATATACATACACACATACATATATATTTATATATATACATACATATATATATATATATACACATATACACATAAATATATATGCATATTTTCTTCAGCAACCTTAATACTGAGGTCTCATGAATCGTACACATCATCTTTCCAAGTAGGAATGTAAACAAAAAAGTGCAACTTTAGTAAGTCCCTTGTGATTTCTTTTTCTTCCTTACCTTTTCATGCTTCTCTTGATTTTTGTGTTTGAAAGTCAAATTTTCTATTCAGCTCTGGTCTTTTCACTGAGAAAGCTTGAAAGTCCTCTATTTTATTGAAAATCCATATTTTGCCTTGGAGCATGATACTCAGTTTTGCTGGGTAGGTTATTCTTGGTTTTAATCCTAGCTCCATTGACCTCCGGAATATTATATTCCAAGCCGTTTGATCCCTTAATGTAGAAGCTGCTAGATCTTGTGTTATTCTGATTGTGTTTCCACAATACTCAAATTGTTTCTTTCTGACTGCTTGCAGCATTTTCTCCTTGATCTGGGGGCTCTGCAATTTGTCAATAATATTCCTGGGAGTTTTCTTTTTGGGACCTTTTTGAGGAGGCAATCGGTGGATTCTTTCAATTTCTATTTTACCCTCGGGCTCTAGAATATCAGGGCAGTTCTACTTGATAATATCTTGAAAGATGATATCTAGCCTCATTTTTTGATCATGGCTTTCAGGTAGTCCAATAATTTTTAAATTTTCTCTCCTGGATCTATTTTCCAAGTCAGTGGTTTTTCCAATGAGATATTTCACATTGTCTTCCACTTTTTCATTCCTTTCGTTCTGTTTTATAATATCTTGATTTCTCATAAAGTCACTAGCTTCCGCTTGCTCCAATCTAATTTTAATTTAGTATTTTCTTCAGTGGTCTTTTGGACCTCCTTTTCCATTTGGCTAATTCTGCCTTTCAAGGCATTCTTCTCCTCATTGGCTTTTTGGAGCTCTTTTGCCATTTCAGATAGTCTATTTTTAAGGTGTTGTTTTCTTCAGTATTTTTTTCAATATTTTTTTGGTTCTCCTTTAGCAAGTCATTGACTTGTTTTTCATGGTTTTCTCACATCATTCAAATTTCTCTTCCCAATTTTTCCTCTACTTCTCTAACTTGCTTTTCCAAATCTTTTTTGAGCTCTTCCATGGCCTGAGACCAGTTCGTGTTTTTCTTGGAGACTTTTGATGTAGGTTCTTTGAGTTTGTTGACTTCTTCTGGCTGTATATTTTGGTCTTCTTTGTCACCAAAGAAAGATTCCAAAGTCTGAGTCAGTTTTCGCTGCCTGGCCATGTTCCCAGTCAACTTACTTGACCCTTGAGTTTTTTGTCAGGGTATGACTGCTTGTAGAGTAAAGAGTACTTTGTTCCAAGCTTGAGGGGATGCATTGTTGTTTTCAGAGGTATTTCTATACAGCCAGCTCTGCCACACTAGTGCTCCTCCTCCCCCCAGAACCACCAACCTGAACAGCGACTCAGATCGTAAGCAGGCTCTGCACTCCTGCTCTGATCCACCACTTAATTCCTCCCACCAGGTGGGCCTGGGGCCAGAAGTAGCTGCAGCTGTAGTTCTGTAGGTGCACCTCCTCTGCTGCCCCTGGGCCAAACCACAAACTCCTTCCACTCTGTCCCCCGCAGCTTTTCCCACTAACCTTCTCCGTGGTCTTTGGTGTTTGTGGGTTGAGAAGTCTGGTAAGTGCTCCAGCTCCCTGATTTAGGGTGCTAGGGCCTGTTCCGCATGGCTCCTGGTCTGGTTGGTCCTGCCACCGCCCACACTGGGCTCTGCTCCCCTCTACTCCCAGCTCCATGCACAATAGACCTCACCCAGCGACCATCCAGGTTGTACTGGGCTGGAGCCCTGCTTCCCTCTGCTATTTTGTGGGTACTGCAGTTCTAGAATTTGTTCAGAGCCATTTTTATAGGTTTTTGGAGAGACCTGGCGGGGAGCTCACTCAAGTCCCTGCTTTCCAGCCACCATCTTGGCTCTACCCCATGATTTCTCTCTGCAAGGATCAATTTCAAGAGCTGATGATGTCTCCTTTCCATTTGGTGTTTGCCCCAAAACCTTTCCTGAAGACTATTTTTGACATTGCTATTGTTCGAAAGATGGTGAGCAATATGTAGTTTAGCTTTTGTTCAGACTTATTCTATAACAAATAACTGATGAAATCCCTGGAAAAGGCCCACTATGATGCCATTTTAACCCATCCTATTACTCCCTGTGGAGCCCTGATGTCACAGTATCTGTCCATTCTAGCTGCTTATTTTTTTTGAGAGGACTTCCCTGTGCTTTAGATACTGAAAGCACTCAGTGCCCAGACCCATCTTCCTATATACCCAGAATGGCCACAGAAAACAAAGACCTGATGACTTTCCTACAGAGGGTAAAGAACATGCTATACCTTTGCCCCAGAACATGGCTTGCTCTATGATATATTCACCTTTTGAAAGGCTGGCTTCAGAGCTCCTTCGGAGACATGAGTATAGCGGATGTTCTGAGCCATGGATCTGTGTGTCTTGTGAGGACAGACTTTGTTATGGATTATCCCAGGCCAATCATGCCAAACATGGTCTTCATTGGGGGAATCAACTGTGTCAGTGCAAAGCATCTCTCTCAGGTTTGTATTCTAGCCAACATTGCAGGTGCCGCCCAATGGGTAAATTAGTACATCTTGTTTCTAAGAGAAAAACAGGCTACATTTTTAATTCATCCCCAAATGTTGGTGTCCCGGGACACGCTGAGAAGATTGCCTTATAAGTTTTGTGAAATTTTTGTGAACTGTGGGGTTGACCTGAGGCAGAGGGATCTGGCTGAAGGGTTTTGTTAGCAAACACTTTTTGTCATGATTCCTTTCTGTTGTCATTATCTCTAGTTCTCCAGTACTTCAGGTCCTTAGGAATAAGAAGACCTGGTTCAGCCACTGTCCATATGTGTGAATGAAGGAGTCTGACTTTTTTAAAGTTTATTTTCTTCTTTAGTCAAATGAAGGAGATGTAGTAGGCAGGCTTGGGCTTCTTCAATGAGTGTTTGGAGTGTTGGTCATGGGCTCACAGGCTCATAGGTTGAAGGGATTTCAGAATCTATCTAGTCCCTCACTTCATTTCAAAAATGATGAGAGGCAACCTGGTTTGGTGGATAGAAACTGAACCTGAGGTCATGAAGACTTGGATTCTAACATTTTCTTACTCTGTGATGCTGGAAAAGCAACTTACTGGACAAAGATGCCACTCTCTGGGCGTCAGTTTCATCAACTGAAAAATGAGAAGATTGAGTGACTTCTAAGGTCTTTTCAGATTCCCAGGCTATAAGCCTATAGAATTGAGGGCAGCTACATAGCACAGTGGATAGAGTGCAAGGTGAAGAGAGCCTTGACTAAGTTGGAGGCTCTGTGAGTGAATGAAAGGCTATAAATATGACAGATGATATGAACATAGACTCATTAAGACATGGGAAGTGACTAGAGGCTGGGGGGGAGGAGAAGAAAGACCCTAAACAGGGTTGTGAATCCAGGTGCCTGGAAGGCTGGGGATGCCATCCAGAAAGGGAAAGGTTTGGATGAAGAGGAGTGGGAAGTTGAGGGAAATAGACTGATTTGTGGTTCAATTGCAATGTCGGTTCAATTCAGTAAACAAATGTGGATAAATGATTTAAGACAGAGAGGCAGTGCAGCAGAGATGGTAGAGAGGAGGCCTGGGAGTGAGAAAGATGAGGGTTCAAGTCTTCCTCTGAACCAGTGAATTATGCATCAGGGACTGTTTCTGACCAGGAAGCAGAAACACTGCTATAAACAGACTTGAAAGATGGAAGACAACTGGGACCTATGACTACATCATCTTCTCTTTATGGCACATAGGCACATATGATCTGACACACACTGTAGACTTGGGAGAACAGATTACAAAGAGTTTTGAGAAAAGGGAGAGGATGCCCTCCCTTATGACCTAACAACTGAACATCAGATGGTTCACGGGGTTTTGGGGTATTACAAGGGAGAGACTAAGAATCAGAGCAGTTCAGTATATGGTGAGAGAAATCCAAGGAAGAAGCAGGGGACACCAGAGTCCAGGGCAGGAAAAAAGTCAGTTCAGGAACAGAAAGTACATCATAAGGGAGTTAGTGAGAAGTTAGTAGGAGGAAAATCAATCCAGTGCAGGTAACTCATTAATGGAAAATGGGCAGATAAGGGAGGAGAAGAAAGCTGGCCAAAGAGAGTGGGCAGCCAAGTTCCTAGATGAGTCCCTTCCTTTCCTTCAACTGTTTTCTTTTGTAAAATGGGGGTTATTGGATGAGATGACTTCTAAATCCCCCTCCACCTAGAGTTTGGAAGGCTATGATTGTGACATACAAATATTTACAAGACAATTTTGCTCTGAGTGTTTTTCGTTCAGAGGAGGAGAGATCAATGGAGATAGAGACAGAGAAACTGATATTTCTTTTAATGATTAATCTAAGGAAGCTAATCATCTACGTGCAGATCCAAGCATTTACTCTCTTCGAATTATCTGTTCCTTCATTAAATTTATTGCTTTCTTGACCAGACAAAGATAAGGCACAAAGTTATCAAAGCAGGGAACAGAGCAGAGTTTACATAGATTCCGCTCACTCTCAGGAGTTCTGGTCTTTGCAGAGATGGTCACGGGGCTCCAACCTTTACAATGGGCTGTGGTGGGGCTGGATTTCTGTACTGCTTTCCTGGGCTTTGCCAAATCAGGGAAGGTGCTGGTGACCCCCCTGGGTGGCAGCCACTGGCTCAGCATGCGTGAGGTGGTCTAGGAGCTCAGTCTGAGAGGCCATAAAAGTCACATCCTGGCACCCCAGGTGTCCATGCACATCAGGGATGGACACTACTACTCCTTGAGGACATTTCCAGTCACTTTCAGCAAGGATCTTTCCCAGGTGATGAACCGCAATAGTGCCCAGAAGGTGTTTGACCCAGAACCTTTCCTGAAGAGATTTTTTTATGTCATTACAACCTTAAAAAAGGTTTTTGATATGCATTTTAGCTTTTTGTTTGGACTTAGTCTATAACAAGGACCTGATGAAGTCCCTGGAAGAGGCCCACTATGAAGCCGTTTTAACCAATCCTGCTCTTCCCTGTGGAGCCCTAGTGGCACAGTATCTGTCCATTCCAGTTGTTTGTTTCTTGTGAGGAACCCCTTGTGGTTTAGATGCTGAAAGCACTCAGTGCCCAGACCCATCTTCCTATATACCCAGAATGGCCACAGAAAACACAGACCACATGATATTCCTACAGCCAATAAAGAACATTCTATACTCTTGGCCCCATCATGTAGTGTGCCAGATGATTTATTCACCCTTTGCAAGGCTGGCTTCAGAACTCCTTCAGAGAGACATGAGTATAGTGGATGTGCTGAGCTACGGTTCTCTGTGGCTTACCAGGAGAGACATTGTGACAGAGAACCCTAAACCAATCATGCCAAACATGGTCTTCATTGAGGGAATCAACTGTGCCAGTGCCAAGCAGCTCTCTCAGGTTGGTATGTGATGTGTTAGCCAACACTGCCAGTGCGACCCAATGAGCTAATTAGAGCATCTTGTTTCTAAGAGAAAATTTGGCTACATTTTTAATTAGCCCCTAAATTTTTGGTCTTCCAGGGTCTGCTGAGAAGAAGATTGTTCATTAGTTTTGTGACATTTTGTGAATTAGGCAGAACTGTGGAGTTGGCTTGAGACAGCGGGATAAGCCTGAGTGCTTTTTGTTTGCAAACAATTTTTTCCTTGATTTCTTTGTGTTCTCACTGCCTTTAGTTCTCCAGTCTCTCAGATCCTTAGGAAGCAGGAGATCTGGTTCTGCAAATGACCCACTGTGTGCCCATGGGTGAAGGGATTTACTTCTTTGCAGTTTATTGTCCCCTTTTGTCAGTTAAACAAGATGTAATACACAGACTTGGGCTTCTTAACTGACTCTTTGGGACTTTGGTAAGAGGTTCACTGCCTCATAGATTGAAAAGACCTCAGAGAACTTCTAGTACCTCCTACCTTTGTACTTACAGTGAGTGGCAACCTGGTTTGGTGGACAGAACACTGGACTTGAAGTCATGAAGACATAGATTCAAACATTTTCTAATTCTGTGATGCTGGGGAAGCCACTTACTGGACAAAGATACCCACTCTTTGAGTATGAGTTTAGTTATATGAAAAAATGGACCAGTACTCAGGGACTTCTAATGTCTTTTCAATTTCTAAATCTGTTGAGGTCAGCCTATGGAACTGGGGTCAGCTAGATAGCATAGTATATACAGTGGAGACTCCGTGAGTGGAGAAAAGGCAAGAGATATGACCGATGATATGAACGTAGACTGACTAAGACATGGGAAGTGAATGGATCCTGGGATTGAAAGACAGGAAAGATCAAACTTAAGGTTGTGAATCCTGTGGACTGGCAGGCTGGGAGTGCCATCAGCAGAGATAGAAGGGCTTTGGGTAGAAAGGTGGTGAATATAGACTTACTTGTGTTTCAATTGCAAATCTCAATTCAATTCTGTAAACATTTCTGGTAAATTATTTAAGAGAGAGGGGCAGAGACAAGATGGCAGCTGGAAAGCAGGGACTAGCATGAGCTCCCTGCTGAGTCCCTCCAAAAACCTATAAAAAATGGCTCTGAACCAATTCTAGAACGGCAGAACCCACAAAACAGCAGAGGGAAGCAGGGCTCCAGCCCAGGTCAGCCTGGATGGTCTCTGGGTGGGGTCTATCCCACACGGAGCTGGGAGCTGGGAGCTGGGAACGGAGCGGAGCAGAGCCCAGCCTGAGTGGCGTGGACCAACCAGACCAGGAGCTGGGTGGGCGGAGTGGGCCCTAGCGCCCTGAATCAGTGAGCTGCAGCAGTTACCAGACTTCTCAACCCACAAACACCAAAGACTGCGGAGAAGGTTAGTGAGAAAAGCTGCGGGAGTGGAAGGAGTTCGCGGTTCGGCTACCAGCCCCGGGAGCAATGGAGGTGGGGCAGCTACAGCTGCATTTACTTCCAGCCCCAGGCCCACCTGGTGGTAGGAATTAAGTGGCGCATCAGAGCATGAGTGCACAGCCTGCTGAAGATTTAAGCCCAGTCCGGGTTGAGGGTTCTTGGGGAAGGAGGAGTGCTGGTGTGACAGAGCTGGCACATCCCCCCCAAAGGTGGAACATAGAACTCTCTAGTCTACAAGCAGTCATACGCCACTGAAAAACTCAAGGGTCAAGTTAGTTGGTTGGGAATATGGCCAGGCAGCAAAAACGCACCCAGATTCAGTCTCAGACTTTGGTTTCTTTGTTTGGTGACAAAGAAGACCAAAACAAAGAGACAGAAGAAGTTAACAAAGTGAAAGCGCCTACAACAGAAACCTCCAAAAAAAAAAGAACTGGTCCCAGGCCATGGAAGAGCTAAAAAAGGATTCAGAAAAGCAAGTTAGGGAAGTAGAGGAAAAATTGGGAAGAGAAATGAGAGTGATGCAAGAAAACCATGAAAAACAAGTCAATGACTTGCTAAAGGAGACCCAAAAAAATACTGAAAAATATACTGAAGAAAACAACACCTTAAAAAACAGACTAACTCAAATGGCAAAAGAGCTCCAAAAAGCCAATGAGGAGAAGAATGCCTTGAAAAGCAGAATTAGCCAAATGGAAAAGGAAGTCCAAAATACCACTGAAGAAAATACTATTTTAAAATTAGATTGGAGCAAGTGGAAGCTAGTGACTTTATGAGAAATCAAGATATTATAAAACAGAACCAAAGGAATGAAAAAATAGAAGACAATGTGAAATATCTCCTTGGAAAAACCACTGACCTGGAAAATAGATCCAGGAGAGAAAATTTAAAAATTATTGGACTATCTGAAAGCCATGATCAAAAAAAGAGCCTAGATATCATCTTCCAAGAAATTATCAAGGAGAACTTCCCTGACATTCTAGAGCCACAGGGCAAAATAAAAATTGAAAGAATCCATCGATCACCTCCTCAAATAGATCCCAAAAAGAAATCTCCTAGGAATATTGTTGCCAAATACCAGAGCTCCCAGATCAAGGAGAAAATACTGCAAGCAGCCAGAAAGAAACAATTTGAGTACTGTGGAAACACAATCAGAATAACACAAGATCTAGCAGCTTCTACATTAAGGGATTGAAGGGCTTGGAATATGATATTCCGGAGGTCCATGGAGCTAGGATTAAAACCAAGAATAACCTACCCAGCAAAACTGAGTATAATGCTCCAAGGCAAAATATGGATTTTCAACAAAATAGAGGACTTTCAAGCTTTCTCAGTGAAAAGATCAGAGTTGAATAGAAAATTGGACTTTCAAACATAAGAATCAAGAGAAACATGAAAAAGTAAACAAGAAAGAGAAATCATAAGGGCGTTACTAAAGTTGAACTGTTTTGTTTACATTCCTACATGGAAAGATGATGTGCACAATTCACAAAACCTCAGTACTAGGGTAGCTGAAGGGAATATATACATACATACATACATATATATATATATATATATATATATATATATATATATATATATATATATATATATGTATATATATATACATATATGTGTGTGTGTGTATACTTATATATGTATGTATGTATGTGTGTATATATATATATATATATATATGGAGAGAGACAGAGAGAGGCCACAGGGTGAGTTGAATATAAATGGATGATATCTAAAGAAAATAAAATCAAATTAAGGGATGAGAGAGGAATATATTGAGAGAAGGAAAAAAGGAGAGATAGAATGAGGTAAATTATCTTACAAAGAAGTGGCAAGAAAAAGCAGTTCAATGGAAGGAAGAGGGGGCAGGTGAGGGGGAATGAGTGAATCTTGCTCTCATTGGATTTGACTTGAAGTTGGAATAACATACACAATCAATTGGGTATCTTACCCCACAGGAAGGAAGGAGGCAGGAGATGTAAAAGTGGGATGATAGAAGGGAGGGCAGATAGGGGGAGGAGATAATCAAAGGCAAACACTTTTGAAAAGGGACAGGGTCAAGGGAAAAACTGAGTAAAGGGGGATAGGATAGAAAGGAGCAAACTATAGTTAGTCTTTCACAAGATGAGTATTGTGGAAGGGTTTTCCATAATGATACACATGGGACCTATGTTGAATTGCTTGCCTTCTTTGGGAGGGGGGGTTTGGGAGGGAAGAGGGGAGAGAATTTGGAACTCAAAGTTTTAAAAGTAGATGTTTCAAAGAAAAGTTTTTGCATGCACCTAGGAAACAAGATATACAAACAATGGGGTGTAGAAATCTATCCTGCCCTACAAGAAAGGAAGAGAAAAGGGGATGAGGGGGAATGGGGTGACAAAAGGGATGGCTGACTGGGCAACAGGGCAATCAGAATATATGCCAACTTGGAATGGGGGAAGGGTAAAAATGGGGAGAAAATTTGTAATTCGAACTGGTGAAAATCAATGCTGAAAACTAAAAATATTAAATAAATAAAGTTTTAAAAAATTCCAAAAAAAAAAAGAAAAAGAAACAAGAAAAGAAAAAAGATACAGGAGTGTGATGTGGGCAGCCAAAGGAAGAAATATAATCTTATGCTCTGTTAAGAGAGGCAGTGCTTCTATGAACAAAGAGGTGATAGATAGTTCCTCCATACTCTTCCTTGGTCAGACAGACCACTCTGTCTGGAGTATTATCCTCAGTTCTGAGCACCACAATTTAAGAAGGTAAATAATAATCTGGAGAGTATCTAGAGCAGGACCACCAGGTTGATGAAGGGCCTTGAGTTCATGTATCATGAGGGTGGTTTGAAGGAAGTAAGGATGTTTAGCCTGAAGAAGAAAAGATGTTGGGGGAGACAAAATTCCTAAACTGTGGAAGGAAGATTAAACAGGCTTTGTGCAGCCCTTTGCAAAATTTAGTTGATGTTGGGAAATTCCTCACATTTAGAACTGTTCAAAATGGAATGAGTGCCTCAGCAAGTTTTGGGTTTTCCCTCATTGATGGTCTTCAGTGTTAATCAGATCCTAGCTAGACTACTACTTATTTACTGGGTAAATTACAGTTGAGATTCCTTTTTGTGTGTGGGTTGGAATAGACAGCATCTGTAGTGCCTTACAGTTCTAAAATTTTGTGAATCTGTACATCAATGATCTCATAAGATCTTTAAATTTCTTACATTAAATGATTCTTTCCTAATACTAATCATAATAATACAATACACATATAATACAATATACATATATACATATACAATATACATATATGTGTATACATGTATATACATATATAATACAATATTATATTAGGAAGGCAGAATTTATGATTTCAAAGAGAATCTCATATGTGCCTAAAAGGTCCGGAACTGCAGGATATAAGGAATTCTCTAGGCAGAAGGCAGGAGAACTAAAGCATGTATTTACACTCCACAGTAACAAGCCCACAAACCAGCATCCCCATTTTGATATTTTCATCAAAAGCTTCCAGGCCCAATAGGTCCGCCTCACAAGGGTAACCAGGAGGCCACAGAGAAGTGAGATAGTATAAGGCAAAATCGCATACATGCTTCCCCTGTTCGGTAAGAAGATTACCCACTGGCCTCCAGTCCTGGCTCAGCACTCCTCGTTCCACGTGAGTCAGCTCTGCTACCGGCAGCTCAGCTTTGGCCATAGGTGTCTCTGGCTCCAACCGGAAAAGGAAAAGGGATCTTCAAGCTGTCCTCTCTCCTCTTATAGAGTTTTTGGCATCATCAAGTGCCGCCTGAATGACCAGGGTCGATTGGTTCTTGACTTGGCCCCTCCCCCTAGCGTAGACCAGGTTCTGGAGCTAACACCTCCCCTCAGCCAGCCCCATCACACAGGAAGTTGTCTGCTTCCTGGAATGCTCTTTGGGCTTCCTGCCCCAGAAGAGCAAGCCACAGTGTCCAGAGGCTCAATGAGGTAAGCTGAGTCATTCAAAGAAAACAAAGGCCATTCTGGTTACAAATATACATACATATATGTATATACATATGCATATTTATAATATATAAATATACATATATAAATATAGATATATAAATACACACACATCACTGAGTCTTTGTAGATAGCTTACTGATGTAGAATCTAGAAGACTTTGATTCAAATTCCACTTCAGACACTTACTGGGGGTCTGAACATGGTCAAGTCACTTAAGTCTTCTGAGCCTCAGTTTCTTTGACTATAAAATGGGGATAATATCTCTAATATGAGAGGCAGTGTGGTACAGTGGCTAGAAAGCCAAGCTTGAAGCAAGAAATAGCCAGATTCAAGTCCCACTTCTGACTTATACAACTTGGGTGATTCTAGACAAGTCAATTAGCTTCTCAGTACTCTAGATCACTCTCTAAATTTGTAAGTTGCAATTTAAATGCCAATCTACATTTGGTAGAGTGAGGTTCCTCATGCAAGAGTTCCCTAGATCACCAGTTCTCAAACTTTTTAGAGTTAAGACCCCTTTACACTCTTAAAAAGTAGAGGATCCCTTTCTACTATAAAAATTGTGTTTCAGGACAAAGGTTTTGTTTCTGTAGATGAGAGGTGTGAAAACAAGGCCTGTTGGTCTTTTGTGGCTGCAACACTTCTGAACGCAAACAAAACCAGATGAAAATGTAACTGAGAAATATTTAACAAAATAAAAATACAATGAAACATAGACAATGTTAGTTTGTGATTTTCTAATTAAATATGCAACCCATATGGATCCTTATGTACAGCTTAGTGGACCTATTTCTATTTGTGCTTGAAACCACTGATGTAGATTGTATTTATTGATATTTCATACCTTAGAAATTAAAACTGATAAAATTTTAAAATATTAATTCATTGAAAATAACTTAATTTTATGTTAACATGAATAATAATGATTTAATTTAAAACTATTTTAGCGCAGAGTGGCATTGTTTTTCATATTTTTGTAAATCTCTTTATTATTATTACTACTATTACTCTTTGTTACTTAAAAAAAGACAAACAGGAAGGTAGAGAGGAAGGCTGAGGATCAGAGAGTGCAGAAGTGGGAGAGAAAAATCCAAGGCTGAAACAGGGGACACAAGTGTCCAGTGCAGCACAAAAGCCAGGTCATATGGGAACAGAAACCACATCATAAGTGAATAAGTAACAAGTCAGGAGGGGGATATTCAATCTGGTGCAGACCACTCATTAATGGAAAACTGGCAGGTAAGGGAGGAGAAGAAAGTGGACAATGAGAGTGGTTAGCCAAGTTACTGGGAAAGTCTTTTTCTTCTTCTGGCTTTAGTCCTCTCTGCTGAACAATGGGGAGATTGGATGAGATGACTTCTAAATCCCCCTCCACCTCAAAATTTAGATGCTGTAATCCTGACATACAAGTGTTGTCAAGGCAGTTTTGCTCAGAGTATGGTTTAGGTCCAAAGGAGGAGAGAACAACGAAGAGGGAGAGAGAGATACTGGATTAACCGAAGGAAGTAAATAATTAATATGAAGAACCAAAAGTCCAGTCTCTCTTGGAATTGCCTCTTGCCTCATGAAATTTATTGCTTTCATAACCCACATATATAAGGCAGAGTGTTGTCAAAACTGCAAGGTTGTGAGAAGGGACAGAGAAGAGTTTAGAGACGCTGCTTTCTTAGGGATCCTGGATGTTGCAGAGATGGCCACAGGGTTTCAACCTCAGCCCTGGGCTCTGGTGGGGCTGGCTCTCAGTGCTGCCTTCCTGGGGTTTGTCAAAGGGGGAAAACTGCTGGTGATCCCCTTTGATGGCAGCCATTGACTCAGCATGTGTGAAGTGGTCCAAGAGCTCAGCCTGAGAGGCCATGAAACTGTTGTCCTGGCACCTGAGTTGTCTTTATATGTCAGGGAAGGACAGTACTACACTTTGAGGTCCTTTTCTGTCACATTCAGCAAGGACAGTTTTGAAGAATTAGTGGGATCTGATTTCCAATTGATATTTGACCCAAAACCTTTTCTGAAGAGAGTTTTTGACATTGCTATACTCCTTAAGAAGATGGGTTATGTATTTTAAGTTTCGTACGGACTTATTCTATAACAAGGAACTGATGAGGTCCCTGGAAGAGGCCCACTATGATGCCATTTTAACTGATCCCACTAATCCTTTGTGGCACTGTATCTGTCCATTCCAGCTGTTTACTTCTTGAGAAGACTCCCCTGTGGTTTAGATACTGAAAGCACTCAATGCCCAGACCCATCATCCTATGTCCCCAGAATGGCCACAGAAAACACAGACCACATGATATTCCTACAGTGGGTAAAGAACATTCTATATCCTTTGCCCTGTTGTGGCAATGTACCTGAAACCCTATGAAAACCTGTCTTCAGAACTCCTTCAGAGAGACATGAGTATAGTGGATGTTCTGAGCCATGAATCTGTGTGACTTATGAGGTCAGACTTTGTAATGTATTACCCTAAACCCATCATGCCAAACATGGTCTTCATTGGGGGCATCAACTATGCCAGTGCCAAGCAGCTCTCTCAGGTTGGTATATGATGCATTAGCCAACATTGCAGGTGCCACTCAGTGGATTAATTAGATGTCCTTGTTTCTAAAAGAAAATCTGACTACTTTTTTAATTAGTCCCCAAAACTTTGGAGAGCCAGGATTTGCCGACAAGATTGTCTTATAAGGTTTGTGACATTTTATGAATTAGGCAGAACTGTGCGGTTGGTTTGAGGCAGAGGGATAGGTCTGAGGGGTTTTGTTTACATTTTTTGCCAGGATTTCTTTGTGTTGTCACTCCCTCCAGCGCTCCAGGCTTTCAGGACCTTAGGAATCAGGAGACCTGGTTCTACCAAAGACTAACTGTGTGGCCACAGCACTTGTCAGTTTATTTTCCTCTTTAGTCAGTAGTAGATGTAATACACAGTCTTGAGCTTTTTCAATGACCCTTTGGGACTTTGGTCATAGGCTTGGAGACTCATAGGTTGAAAGGACCTCAAAGACCTTCTAGTCCCTCCCCTCCTTTTATAAACAGTGAAAGGCAGTCTGGTTTGGTAGATAGAACACTGCACTTGAAGTCATAAATATTTGGATTCAAACATTTTCTCCCTCTGTGATGCTGGGGAAGCCATTTACTGGACAGAGATGCCCACTCTCTGGACATCAGTTTCATCATCTGAAAAATGAGAAAACTCAGCGATTTTCTAAGGTCTCCTCAGTTTCTCAATCTATGAACCTATAGAATAGAGGACAGCTACATAGCACTGTGTATAGAGTGCTAGGTGATGAGAGCATTGACTGGGTTGGAGGCTCTGGGAGTGGAGAAAAGGCAAGAGATATGACAGATGATATGAACATAGACTCAATAAGAAATGGGAAGTGACTAGAGATGGGGGGAGAAGCAGAGGAACTACCCAACCCAAGGTTGTGAATCCAGGTGGCTGGCAGGCTGGGGGTGCCATTAATAGAGATGGAAGGGTTTGGGTGAAGAGGAGTGGGACCTTGGTGGAAATACACTGATTTGTGTTTTAATTGCAATGCCAACTCAATTCACTAAACACTTGTGAAGAAATGATTTGAAAAAGAGTGGCAGTGTGGCCGAGAGGATAGATAGGTGGCTTTGGAGTCAGTAAGTTGAGGGTTCAAGTCTTCCTCTAACCCAATGAATTATACACTGGGACTTGTTTCCAACCAAGAAGGCAGAAATGTTAGTATGAGCAGATGGGATGAGTAGGAATGTGGATTCTATGACCAGGTCATCTTCTCTTTATGATATGTAAGTAGGTAAGATCTGCCACACACTGTAGACTTTGAAAGATATGGGAGATGGTGGCAGCCTGCTTGTGTCCACAGGGAAATGATTAACCAATGAACTTCTTATAATTCCATGACCATGATGAGAGGTTTGGTTTTTTTAGTCATTACTAGAGAATTCTGTGGGGTAGGAACTCCCTGCTCCTAAACAGTTGGCAATTCCTCCTTCACTCTTAGCCTTAGATAGCTGTTATAGGCACTGAGGCATTAAATGACAGGCCCTTATGAACTGCAGCCTACCTGCCAGGCACCGTGCTGGGCTCTGGTGCACACAGGAAGGCAAAAACCACCCCTTCCCTTTAGAAGCAGACACTCTAATGGGAGCAGACAGTGTACAAATAATGAGGCATGTTCAAGACAGATGTAACTGATGGATTGTAATGGAAGAGAGAAAGAATTCATAGGTGAGGCCAGAAGAAATCCTCCTGAAACAGGTGAAGTGCAAATTGAGACCTAAGGGATGCCAGGAAAGCCAAGGTTCTACCAGAGAGACTTGCAGGCAATAGTGATGAAGACTCTGCTCTACCCTATCCCATCAGGCTGTGAGGGAGGGAGGCCAGCCCCTGAACAGCTGCACTTGGCTCCTTGACTCGTGGAAACTGATGGGGTGTTCTCTTCATTCAGAAAGGGACAGGGTGGTCATTATAGGATTTTATTTAGTTGTAATTTTGTAGCCCCTTCCCCCTTCCCAATCCTTAAGGAAAATCACCAACTCAGAAACATTTCCATTCAAAAGCATGGATGACTCAATTCAATTCAACCTATCGATTATCATTTATTAAGCTCCTGTTGTCTACCAGGCATTGTGCTAAGCATGGGGCATACAAAGAAAAGCACAAAATCCCTGATTCCAGGAAGCTTGAATTCTAATTGGGATAGTCAGTCAAAGATACATAAATCATTATGTAAAAGCTATGTACAGATCTACAAAGCACCTACTATGTGCCAGGTACTGTGATATGTGTAGGAATATAAAGACAAAACCCAAATAGGCCCTGTCCTCAAAGACTCTCATTTTCATCCAAATAGCTCCATTACCAAGCATTTATTAGGCACTTATGCCATGCTAGGATCTTTGCTAGGTGCTGGGGATGCAAATACAAAAGGGAAGTAATTGCTGGCCTCAAAAAGTTTACATTCAATTAAGGAGATATATAAGTGTGAGCAATATGCAAAAAAGGAGGGGAAGAATACTCCCACCCATGAACACAATAATGGGACTGGACAGATTTTAATTGGGGGGATCAGAAATGATGTCTTGAGTATCCTGTAGATTCAAAGAACCACACAGCAAGAAGAGTTTGTAATGTGAGTCTATGAATGTGTTGTGATCGCTGTTGTTGGGGAAGAATATCTACATGGATAAGATCATACATTGAGAGAATCTATGGCAATGTGGGGGTGGGGCTGGTAGAAATCTGTGGCACAGCCTGCCCGCCATCTTTGCCTAGCTTGGCATGAGAGGGCACTTAGAATCCCTAGCCCCTTTGCCACTCTAGCTTTTAAAAGCAAATGTATTGTTCTTTGTAGTTTATCTTTTATCAATAAGGGCAGTCATGGGGCTGGGCTAAATATTAACTAGCTATTCAAATCAGTTGGAGGTAAGACAGAGAATTACAGATCAAAGCTCTTTGGTCTAGAGAGAAGTAGCTTGTAGCAAATGGCAAACTAAGGGAGAGATGACTGCTCAATATTCCAGGACTCTGGGACTCTTTCTTTGGGTACTCTGCTTGAGGATGGCACAGGGGGAAAGGTTGCTGGTGATTCCAGTGGATGGCAGCCACTGGCTCAGTAGGCATGGGGCCCTTCAAGAGCTGTGGGTCAGAGGACTTGAAATTGTGGTAGTTGCCCCTGAAGTGACTGCTTTTATCTAAGAAGCCACATTTTATGAGCTCAGACGGTATCCAGTGCCCTTGCAGAAGGAAGATCTGGAGGTCAGCTTTCAATGGATTAAAAATGATCCCTTCCAGAATTCCATAGTCTGGGAGACTTTTTCTAGAACAATAGAGAGGATGAAAAATAGCTCTGATTTGCTTTTTACTGCCTGTTCCCACTTGGTCTACAATAAAGAGTGGATGACCCGCCTTGAAGACATGTACTTTGATGCTGTCCTGACTAATCCGTTCCTTCCCTGTGGCCCAATCATAGCCCAGTACCTCTCTCTGCCTGCTGTCTACTTTGGGCCCAGAGTACCGTGTAGTCTTGATTGGTCAGCACTAGGTGCCCCAATCCTTCCCCTTGTATCCCAAGAAGCTTCTCTGGCAACACAGATCAGATGACTTTTGGGCAGCATTTGAAAAACATGTTGCTCACTGCAGTCCAGGCCCTTTTTTCTGACTTTGTCTATTCTCCATATGAGCATCTCGCTTCTGAACTCCTTAAGAAAGAGGTGACCATGGTGGACCTTCTGAGCTATAAATTGATTTGGCTGTTGAAAAACGACTTTGTGAAAGAGTGTCCCAAGCCAGTCATTCCCAACATGTTTTTCATTAGGGGCATAAACTGTGTTTATAAAAAGCCATTGTCTCTGGTAGGTATTGAAGCAAATGTACTCCCTTTCTTTTGAGTCTATCAATCAATCAAGTATTTTTTTCCAGTGCCAGCTACAGGCCCAGTGCTTTATTGGGCACTCAACATACCAATACAAAAATGAGAGAGTCCCTGACCTCAAGACGCTTATAGCCTTCTCAGTAGATAGAACATATTCCCAGGATACTTATAGAAAAAAAGAAATACAGTATAATTTTCAGTGTGGGTATGATGAGTGGCCCTAAGAATGAATGGGAGGAATCCAGTGAGGTTGAATTTAAGCTGAGTCTTCAAGAGTGGATGAGAAGGGTAGTCTAAGATGTGTAGGTAAAGAGAAAAAGAAATCCAGGCAGAGAGGACATACTGTATAAAGGGACGGAAGCAGAAGAGGAGATTCCCTGGCTGTGCCACTGTATGCCAGCATAGTATGGCATGTGCCAGTCTGACCTTGAGTAGCTCTATCAGATTGATTGTTAGCATTTTTTATAATAACATCTCACACATGTATCCTGCTTTTTCATTTTCAAAGCACTCACACTTAATTATCATCTCCCTTGGTTCTTGCCATAGTCCTGACAGGTCACCAGATACAATCATTGGTATTTTACACATCTGCCAACCAAACCTTAGAGAAGGGCAATGACCTGTCCAGGTGCTCAAAGCTAGTCAATGGCAGAACAAAGACAAGAATCATGATCCAGAGTTCTCCTGCCTACCCTGTCCCCACTCCCATATGGTATTTTTCCCTTAGGGATAAATTTTCTGACTTGACTGAGGAATTGGCATAAGCCTCTTTAGTGCATTAAGTGCATTTAGGTTAAGTGCATTAAAATGACAGCAGACAAACTGGACAATTTAGATTATAGAAAATTAAATGTTTTCCATAAATAACCTAATATAGTAAAAATGAGAAGGGAAGAGGTAACAGAAAAAATCTTTGCAACAGTTTTCTCTGAAAAAGGTGTGAGACGAAAGCTGTATGAGGAACTGATTTAAATTCATAAGGTTAGAAGCTAATTCCTAAAGGATATGAACAGGCAATTTTCACAGAAAGAAACCTAAATTATCAACAATCACATGAAAAAGGCAAATCACTAATGATTAGAGAAATGTAAATTCAAACATCTCTAACATTCTGATTCCCACTATCAGGATGACAAAGGTGACAAAAAGGAGAAGTAAACAAATGTTGGAGAGTTTGTGGGAAAACAGGCATTCTAGTGCAGTGTTGGCAAACACATGAATTGGTCCACACATTCTGGAGAACATTATATCCAGAAAATTACCAAGTTGTGCGGACACCTTGACCTATCTATACCACTACCAGGCCCATACTCCAAAGAAATTAAAGAAAGAGGAAAATGGTTGATATCTACAAAAATCTTTATAGCAGTCCTTTTTATGGTGGTCCCAAATTGTAAATTAAGGGGATGTCCTCTTATTGGGGAATTGGCAGGGCTGGACTGGAGTTGGCTTGTACCAGGCACCTACCCCTGGGAACAGATAAACAAATGGTGGTATGTGAAAGTAATGGAATATTATTGTGCCATAAGAAATGATGAAGTGAAGAATTTCAGAGGCAAGTGGAAAGACCTCTATGGGCTAATACAGAGTGAAGTGAACAGAATTAGGAGAAGGTTTTATATAATGTAGTAACATCACTAAGGAAAAACTTTGAAAGACTTTTGAGACACTCATCAACACGATAAACCATAAGCACAAAAGAAAAAAGATGAAATATTTCTCTTGCCTCCTGCCACAGAGAGGTCATGAACATAAAATGCAGAAGGATTCATATTTTTCAGATGTGGCTAGTGTAAGAATTTGTTTTGCCTGGACTATGTATCTATGCATTGAGAGTTTTATTTTAATTTTTTTTAATTGGCTTAAAACGGGATTAGAAAAAAAGATTAACAGAAAGTAAAAATAGCAAATTGCTTTTAAATGTCACAAGGTAGTGAAGCAAATGTTGTATTTGAGCCTTAGACTGCTACTCCAAATACAGTAAATACTTCCCACTGTGCCATGCTACTTTCTGGATCACATAGGTGGTACCTATGTCATGGGGTTGTGTATGAGGATCAAATAAGATGGTGAATGAAAATTGTTTTCTGAAATTCAGAGAATTACATCTACGTTAGCTGTTATTGTATTATAATGTGAGGGGTAGGTCAGAGCTGTTGGATCATTATTAAGTTCTGAATGGTGTGATGTGGAGGTGTAAATAGTTGACCCAGATGGGGGTATGGACCAGGTTCTAGGCTGCCCACTTTTTGCCATTAGTACTTGGCTCAGTGCTGGGCATGAAGGGAGAACTCAATAAGTATTGTTGACTTGTGTTAAGTAAAGAGTAGGCAGGGACCAATCCAAGGAGAAATCTAGTTTCAGTGATGGTGGCAAATTGCTGAGAAAGATATAGATAGCGTACTTGGTCAGGTAGTCATTGTATTGGATAATTTTGGAAGTCCCCTCCAAAGCTGATCTTTTGGCATTCCTATGCCAAATGTTCTTGCCACAAAAAAAATTGCAAGAGATTGTGCTAAGCTATTTGAATAAATGAATCTCAAGAAGTTGGAGTGTATCAATCTTCTATAATCGAAATTGTCCAGTTTGTCTTCTGTCATCTCCTCTATCACTTTAGCTATGAATTATTTCCACATCCACCTATCTCAAAGGTAATTTCTTCTTTGCTCCTCTAATTTATTTCTGATATTTATGACCTTTCATGTCCAGATCATATATCCATTTGGAGTTTCTTTTGGTGTATTCTGTGAGGTCTTAGTCTAAACCTAATTTCTGCCGGACTGCTGTACTGTTTCCCCAACAAGTCTCGTCACAACTGGAGCCATTGGGTCTATCAGACCCTGCATTACTGTTTGATTCTGTATGTCGTATACTTAACTTGTTCCACTGATCAGGCTCTGTCTGGGGGAATCACTGCCAAATTGTTCGGATGATCACCACTTTGTAGTATAGTTTGAGATCTGGTACAGTTAGATCTCCTTTCTTCATTATTAAACTTGAGATTCTTGACCTTTCATTCCTCCATGTGAATTTTGTTATTCCTTCTAACTCTAGAAAATATTCTTTTGGGAATTTGATAGGTACAGCATGAAATAAGTAAATTAATTTAGATAATATTACCATTTTATTACAGTGAATCAACCTATATTTCTCAAATTATTTAAGCCTGTATATCTTCGAAGAATGTTTTATAGTTAGATTCATACTCTCCCAAATATATTATAGCTTCTATAGTTATTTTACAGAATTTTCCTTTTTTTAGATCTTACTGCTGGATTTTGATAATGCTGGATAATGATTTACATGGATCTATTTTCTATGTTCAAAACCTGCTAATGTTAACTATTTCAGTTAATTTTTAGTTGACTCTCTAGGGTTCTCTAAGTACATCATCATATCAATTTCTTTTTCTTGTCTTATTGCTACAGCTAACATTTCTACCACTATGGTAAATAGCAGTAGTGATAATGGGAATCCTTGCTATACTCCTATTCTTCTAGGAAAGGATTCTAACTTTAATTCATTCATAATGTTTGCTTTTCAATTTAGCAGTAGTGATAATGGGAATCCTTGCTATACTCCTATTCTTCTAGGAAAGGATTCTAACTTTAATTCATTCATAATGTTTGCTTTTCAATTTAGCAAAATTCAATTTACTATATCAAGAAAAAGTTGATTTATTCCTATAATTTATAGAGGTTTTTACTAGAAATCAGTGTTGGATATTGTCAAAAGTCCTTCCAGAATGTATTTATATAATCATATGGGTTTTATAATTTATATCATTAACAGGGTTAATATTTGTTAATATTTATAGTATTCCTTATGTTGAATGAATACTGCTTTCCTGGTATAACCAAAACCTTGTTACAATATATAATCTTTCTAATATGTTGTAGTAGCCTACTGCCTCATTTTTTTTGCACCAATGTCCAGTAAGGATAGTAGTCTATACTTTTCTTTCTTAGTTTTATCTCTTCCTGGTTTAGGTACCAAGACCACATTTGCAATATAGAAAGAGATTGGAAAGGTGTCTTACTTTCTTCCACTTCATCTCTACCATCTGGAAAATATATTTACTAGTCATGCTTAATCTCCTTCTGAGACTACCCTCAATTTATCCTGTATATATCCTGTCTGTATAGAGTAGTTGGCATGTTGTCCCCCTTCCATTAGACTCTGAGCTCCTGAAGAGTAGAAACTGTTGCTGTTATTTGCCTTTCTCTGTATCTCTTGCTGTTAGCACAATTCCTGACACATGATAGGCACTTAATAAATACTACTTTTTATGGTATGACTTTAGAATTATGTTATTTAGTCTTCAATTGTTTTGAAATTATTTCTTCAATTTTTGTTGAGTATAAATTGTATTACTTTCTGATCATTAAATTGTGTATTTAGTGTTTCTGCTTTTCTACATTTTGGGTGAGGTATTTATGCTCCAATATATAGTCAATTTTTGTAAAGGTGTCATGTACAGCTAACCCTAACCCTAAAATGCCTCTGACTCTGACTCTAACCCTAACCCTAACCCTTTCTATTCCCATTCATTGGTTCCCAGAGAGCTATCATTTCTGATTTTTCTAAAGTTCTATTCAAGTCCTTAACTTCTTTCTCATGTATCTTCTAGTTAGATTTGCCTAGATCTGAAAAAGTATACTAAGGTCCCCCACTGTTATAGTTTTATTATCTATTTCTTCCTATAATTTAACATTTAAAAATATTTAGATACCACGTTATGGGGTGCATACACATTAGGCATTGATATTTGTTCATCATTTATGCTGTTTTTTCCCTTATCTAAAATAACGGCTACCACCCCTGCTTTTTTTTTTAGTTTAGCTGAATCATAATAGGTTTTGCTCTAGTCCTTCATTTTGATTCTGTGTGAATTCTTGTGTTTTCAACTGTTAGGTTCTGTTTTCTAATCCATTTTGTCATCCTCTTCCATTTCATGGTTGAGTTAACCTTATTCACATTATAACAGTTGTGAATTTTAATTTAATATTTTCTTCCATCCTGTACTCTTGCATTTTTTTCTCTTTTTTCTCCAACCTCCCTCTCTATAAATAAGAGGATTGGAGAAAGGGGAGTTTGCCTGACACTTGTGCTTTTATAAGTGAAAAAGCCATATATATATATATATATATATATATATATATATATATATATATATATATATATATATATAAAGAGAGAGAGAGAGAGAGAGAGAAATTTTCCATCTGAAAGCAGTTTTCCCCAAAATAATATTTTTTAAAGTTTGATAAATTAAATGGCCATGTTCTACATTCTCAAGGACAACAAGAAATATACTTACTTGTGCATATTACAACATAAGCAACTCATTGCATTAATACAAAATAACACCTAATTAAACACAGATGTAACCCAACACAATTCAGGATTCCATTACAATATCACTATAGGAGTTTTTGTTTAAAAACTTTTTAATTCTACTTTATTTTCAGTTCCAAATGTTCTCCCTTTCCCACTCCTCCTCAGGTTAAAAAAAAAAGCCCACCATTACAAATATATATAGTCATGCAAAACAAATGTCTGCATTAGCCATATAGGAATACACAATTCAAAAGCTTTTTGGGCATAGTCCCAAGTTGCTTTTTAGAATAGTTGGACTAGGTCATAGCTCTACCAACAGTGTATTAATGTACCTATTTTCCCATATCCCCCCAGCATTTACCGTTTTCCTTTTTTTGTCGTCTCAGCCAATCTGATGGGTATGAGGTAGTACCTCGGCATTGTTTTAATTTGCATAGCTCTAATTACTATTAATTTCAAGCATTTTATATAGTTATTGATAGCTTTAATTGCTCCCTCTGAAAACTGCCTATTCATATCATTTGACCATTTATCAATTGGGGAATGACTTTTATTCTTGTAAATGTGACTCAGTTCCCTATATATTTTAGAAATAAGATTTTTATTGGAAAAAAAAATAAGTGAAAAAGCCAGTTTCCTCTCCATAGTAGCTCTTCTCTTCTCCTTCCCTCACTCTGATGCCAGGTTGTTCTTTTTTCTTCCTTTCATTTTGATATTCCTTTCATATTCCTTCTTCGAGTATTCAAGCTTATTTCACATACAGCTATTCCTTTATTCATCATGCCTTCCCTCTTAGAACTTTCTCCATCCCCCTCATCCCAGTCTCCCATTTCCCTCTTGAGTTTAATGAACTTCTGTAATGAAATCTTTGTGTTTGTGCATAATTGTGTTCACTCTTTCTTTATCAGATATAAACAAAAATCATATGAATATTTATAATGCCTACTTCTTCCTCCATTACTGTATATGCTTTATCTTATACACCACTCAGTACATTTTATTTATGGAGCAATTTTCCCTCAGATCCTCAGAATAATGTATCTCCTGATATTTTATCTGAGAGACTGTCTCTTCTCAAGCTTATCTTATCAGCATGCATTATAGAATTTTTTTTCTCTCCCTTTAAGTAGTCAAGATGACCACACATGAAGAGGACAATGTCTTGCATAAAGTTTTCAAAGGTATCACTCTAGATGGAAACTTTTCTTGTTTCTTTATCCAATCTGTAGGTCTGAGGCCAAGGTCATGGAGATAATTAGGAAGTGGGTAGTAAAGTAACAAGGATTGTGTGTACAAGGACTTTGCCCTAAGAAACTTGTATGCCATTCATCCTGTGCATGCATCATGGGCATTGTTAGAAGCTCCATTTCCCCCCTCTAGATTAGGATGCTTCACTTTTCTTTTCCTCAGAAGAGATATTTGCTGCATCATTTCATAGGAACTGGTCTAGAGTAAAGGAAGCAAATTAACTTTATTCTCTGTAAATGGGGCAGCCTTAAACTCTATGTGTAATTACAATTATGGGTATACGAGAGGAGGTTGAAGAGTGTGGAGGAGCCAGGGTGTTTAAGCCCCTTATTCACATTAGCATGTTACAGTGGAAGTTGAAGATGGGGTTCTACTACTAGCTACACCATTTACAACCTGAGTGACCTTGGGAACCTCACTTTCCCTCTTTGGGGCTGTTTCTTCCTATGAATACAAGGAATTTGGATTGACTCCTTTCTTTAAAGTAATCACTTTCTGAAGTCCTCCTCCCCAATGTTTTGTCCTTGACCTCTCCAAGAATATTCCAATGAAGAATAAGCTCTAGCAAGATGGTCCAAGCTGGATAAACCCATGAGCATGTCCAGGACTATATCTGCCACCTGAGGAACAGCATAGCTAAGTGCATAGAGACTCACCAGAATTTTACAGGAGGATGAATCGTGTGCCCACAGCAACTCCTAAAGACCACCTTCTAAGGTATAGAGGGGTTGCAATCTATTTTGGTAGAGGAAATGCCCATCCTAGCGGAACTCCATGAATTCTGGAAGTATTGAGATAGGAATGAGTAGCATAGGGTGAATCAGAATAGATGACATTTATGTGACACATTATGGGTTCTAAGAGCTTTCATGTGCATGATCTCATTGTACCCTCACAATCATCTTGCTTCTACAATTCTACATGGAATGTGTCTGTGCTGGAGTATATGGATTCTCAAAGGATGTCAGTTTCTGTCTTTTCTCCTCCTTTCTAAGGCTATAGCTAAGGGAAGGAAATACCGCAAAACAAAGTCTCTGACAGTCACCTGGACTCAGTTTTAGGATGCCAGACTCATCAATTACAGATCTAGAGATCAGAGGTCTTGTTTCCCAACCCCCAAATTTCAAAGATGAGGAGTTGCGGACACAGAGAATCTAAGGGGTTTGCCAAAAGTCTCTTTGCCCAAAGTCTATTTAGATAGCAGATCCTGAACTCAAACTCCAGGTGTCTAACTCCAGAGCTAGTGTTCTCTCCACTGTACCACACTGCCTCCTTATCTTCCTAAGGAACTTCATCAAGGGACTTTTCTGCCTTCCACAGTCTTCATACCTCTCTTCAACCACCTAGGTTAGGTTCCCACAGGAGGAAAATGCAAACAGCCACCAAGCTATGTCCTCTCACAAAAGGGAAACACAGGGCAAATGGCTGAGATACCACCCTACTGTCATGGATTTCTTACCCTCTGCCCTCGTGGTGCTCCCATGGGGAAGACAGACAACTATGTACAAGCAAAATAAATACAGGATAAATTGGAGGTGATCTCAAAGGCATATCACTAGAATTAAGAGGGATCTTAGATACCACCAACCCCACTCCACCCGCCACCCCCCCCCACACACACACGCACACAATCACTCGCTCACTCACTCACTCACTCACAAATTTCCCTTGGGGCATGATTATTACAATTACTGCTCTGGGTTACTGGGATAGACCTGGATTCAGATTCTGACTCTAGAACTTCTACAGCAACTGTGCATTAACTGGATCTTCTCTGGAATATTTCTGGGAGACTATGGACAAGCATCACTCAGAGAAGGTGTGGGAGGGCTGTGATTTGCCCTGATGGAGGGCGTTCACATGTTGATGAGTTACTAACCCTTTGCAAGCCAGGGCCAGAATACCTCTTCCATATCTGAGAATTTCAGGGGAGAGAACATCAGATAATATCTATGGGGTCCCTATTGGTGAAAGCCAAGAGAGGTCATGCTGATCAGTACATGACCTTGTATGTCTGAGCATTTACCAACAGCACTGGCCTGGCTCCTGGGCTCTGGGACTCAGGCCCAATACTAAGCCAGAAGCCAAAATATTGGCCAAACTCCAATAACACACTATAATGTTTCTTCCTTCATCTTACCTCTATAACTACCACGGGACTTTTCCAGGGACTTTGTGGAGATCTGCCATACATCTGGCTGGCTACCCCAGAACACCCCTGTTGTAATTTATTATTAAACTGCTTAAAATCATTCTGGACCTCCTAGCCGCAGAATCACCCTAGCCTCCCAAAATGGGGGCTATCTCCAGACAAGGTACTATTTTTGACCCAGTAAATCCCCACTGTTGGGTACTCTTTAACTTCTACCATGCAAATTTCTTGTTCTCTTCAGCTGATTGTTTGACTTCCTGATTAAATATTAACTTAGATCAATTTCTGTAGAAGAAGTAGGCAAAAGGAGAAGTATTGGACAAAGTATTTCCAATGTACTAGGTGATGCCGACTAGGTGGAGATATGTCTGGAAGACCGAAATCTCAATATGTCCTACTCCTTTGGATTTATTGCTTGGCATTTGCAAAGGAGGGCAAGCTGTTGGTGGTTCCACAGGATGGTAGTCATTGGCTCAGTATGCATGGGGTCCTTCAGGAGATGCAGCAGAGAGGACATGAGATCGTTGTGGTTGCCCCTGCCATGACTTTACATATCAAAGAAGCACCATTTTATACCCTCACACGGTACCCGGTGCCCTTTCAGATGGGAGAGTTGGAATCCCATTTCCATGGGATGAATCATGAAGTTTTTGAGACATAATGACTTTTGGAAAATTATTTTTGAAACAATAGAGAGAGTGAGAAATGTCACAACTTTGCTTCTGTCTGTCTGCTCACACTTGGTTTACAACAAAGAGCTGATGACCCATCTTGGTGACAATCACTTCGATGCTCTGTTCATGGACCCTTTCTTACCATGTGGCCCAATTGCAGCCAAATATCTCTCTTTGCCTGCTATCTACTTTTTGCATGGATTGCCGTGCAGTTTAGACTATGATGCCACACAGTGCCCCAATCCTCCTTATTACATTCCTCGAGGGTTCTCAGAGAGCACAGATCACATGACATTTTTGCAGAGAGTTAAAAACATGCTGGTTGCTCTATCCCAGTTCTTCCTTTGTAATTTTGTGTACTCCCCATACACACATCTTGCTTCTGAACTCCTAAAGAGAGAGGTGACTGTCATAGACCTTCTGAGCTATGGTTCCATTTGGCTCCTGAGAAGTGATTTTGTAAAGGACTTTCCCATATGGGTCTCAGAAATCCCAATATGGTTTTCATTGGGGCAATAAACTCTGCTTACACAAAACCATTATCTCCAGTGAGTATTGCATCAACTTCCTACTTTTTTAAGCCTCCTGACTGTGAGAATTTGCTTAGTTAATGATTTTGTTGTGCTTTCCACACTTTATTGCAGGTGTTCTCATGTAACCTCAGTTTTACTGTTCAATAACCTGAAGAAGTAATTGGGTGGGGGGTTTTATTTCAGTTTTATACATTGGCAATTGGGCATCAGACATGGGAAGTTACCCTTCTAAGACTCTATGGATGAGAGCAAGAATTTGAG
The DNA here is from genome assembly GCF_011100635.1 of Trichosurus vulpecula. Lineage (NCBI taxonomy): Eukaryota > Metazoa > Chordata > Mammalia > Diprotodontia > Phalangeridae > Trichosurus > Trichosurus vulpecula. Next base: position 9,083,276 of record NC_050579.1, read on the forward strand.
CCTAGTTCTTCTGATTTCCTTGCCAGCACTCCCCACTGTGCTGCTGCCTTCCTAGTAGGTGCTGCCTTAGCTCAGGCACTTCGAGGCAGTGGGAGCTTTCTCCTCTCCTGAGTTGAAGGCATTGTATGTTTGTCTATGCACATTTGGTTCCATGCAAATAGTTTGGACATTTTACTGAATTTGGTTTTGGTGTCAAGATTATGCTTGTTGTTGGTAAGTCATGTCTGACTCTTTGTGATGCCATGGGCCATAATGCACCAGCCCTTCTATCCCCCATCTCACATAGTCTGTCCAAGTTCATGTTCATGACACTCTCTACCCATCTCAACCTCTGCCAGACCCTTTTTCCTTTTGTGTGCAGTCTATAGTAGGGGCTTCTTATCCAATCCTCATTTTCTCTCTGCCTGTTTATTAAGTGCCCGCAGGCCCCTCTTCATGCAGTCGATATTGAGGCTTCCCTGAGTGCCAGCTAAGCACTGAGGAAGAAGCAGTGAGCATAGACCCTGGCCCCTACCCTACCTGCTTCATCGCCCCAGAGAAGATAGCCTTCTTCACTTATCTCTGATCTCTCAAACTTCTTCCAGCTAAAACTGTGAGATTCATTCTTAGGTAAGCTTTGTGCAGCATGGCTCAGGGGTTTAATGTCTGTCACCTCCATTTACTCCATGCCATGATGTTAAAAAGAAGAGAGAGCATCAATAAAACATCTTTATTTTAAAATATTAAAAATGCAAACAAAAAAGGTAAAAGGGAATGGTTGACCTATGGAGAGTTTATTCAGTCATTGTGGGATGGGGTTGGCATCTATCAGGTTTTTACTATGATTTCATCTTTATCAGACTGCTGTACCTTTAACTACATTGCCTTGTTTTTTTTTTCTTTCTCAGAACCAAGCTTTTTTTGATCTCAGAGAAGGATATCGTGCACAGATTGTATGATATTTATAAAATTAGATCCTTTCCTCTTATTTTAGGAATTCGAAGCCTATGTGAATGCTTCTGGGGAGCATGGAGTTGTGATCTTCTCCCTGGGCTCTATGGTCTCAGAAATCCCAATGACCAAAGCCATGGAAATCGCTGAAGCTTTGGGCACAATACCTCAGATGGTAAGGACAACACCCTGCCATTCTTTTACGTCCCTAGACAAAGTCTAATAATTGCTGCCCCCCGGGACCCAAATGGGTTGTCTTTACTACGACAAGGGGTTTGTAGTTTCATAGCCAAGCTCTCTTCCTCCACCTCCCAGTCATGTTCCACTGAGTTTAGCCAAAGCTCACTTAACTATCCTCTTTACAAATGCATTTTAAAAGTAGGACAGAACATCCTTTTTTGGATACTTGTTTTTCTTAGATATATTTTGAATGGGACTAAAAAGTTGACTGTTTACTAAAAACATCCGATTGGAGATTGTCGCATTTCTTGGATGCATTAAGTATATGAATAGCATCATAGCAGTCTAGACTTGAACCTGGAAGGTACCTTAGAGGTCATGAAAACCAACCCCCCCATTTTACAAATGAAGAAACTGAGGCCCAGAGAGATGAAGGACTGTCCCACAGGTAGTAAATAACAGAGATAGGATTCGCCCTTAATTCTTCTGACTCTAAACCCAGTGCTCTCTACCCACTATATCCCACTCCTAATACTTTGGACCATTTACGTTGTATGACTACTTGATTTAATGGTGGAATATTCCCCTTAAAGGTCATTATTCCACTTGTGGAGGCCTTCAAGCCCAACTCTCTCATTTTCTGGTGGGAAAACCCCAGAGAGGTACATCCAAGATTACACAGGGAACAATCAAGTGTCAATATGGGTTTTGCACCCAGGTCCACTGACTTCAATTACACCATACCTCTTTTTTGTGAGTTAGAAATGACATGCATCCTAAGGCAAAAAAATATCTTCCTAGAATGAGTCAGGGATCCATGTTAAACGAATTTAGAGCAAGTTAATCTATGGATTTTATAACATACAAAATTCCCAAATCTTGAGAGAAAGGTATGGTCATAACCCTTTCTATCCCAGCCCTTCTCCAGGTCACTTTGACCTGAGTTGCCATATCAGCAAGGAACAACTGTAACCTCAGACTCTTCCAGAAACTACCCAATGAACCAAGGCCTTTGATTTCTTGCTTTGAAAAGTCATATTTTTTTTCAAAGGGCACAAATGGGAGATGGGCTTAAAACAAAGGATGTATGTATCTTTGATGGAGTTCTTGAAGGACATATTCATTCATCACAAGTCTTTAGGGGTCACCACTTCCTCTACTAGGCTGAAACTGCATCATGTGCTTTTCTCAAATTCATTACTTTTTGCTCTTCCAAGGTATTGTGGCGATACACTGGAACACCACCATCTAATCTAGCCAAGAATACCAAACTTGTGAAATGGCTCCCACAGAATGATCTGCTTGGTATGTGTTCAAGTGTGTGGTGGGGGTAGGAGGGATGAAGTATGAATGTGAAAGTGAGGTTACAATGGTGCTTGTAGTCTGTATCCAAGTGACCATCAGTAGACAGAAACAGGGACAACTCTAATGGTTTTTAGTTGATATGGTACATGCATAATCTTAGTTATCTTCAGAGCTGGAACCCCACCCCCATGGCCAGTTAATCCAACCTGGACCATTGTAGGAATTCCTTTGATGAAGTCCCTTACTAGAGATTATTTTTTTTTTCTTTGACTGAAGACCTCCAGTGAAGATGTACCCATAACCTCCCAAGGCATTCATTCCACTTAGCTTTGGGAGAGTCTTGTTGTTACTGAGTTTTTCCTGACATCAAGGCTGAATAGTCTTTTTGCACAGTTTCTAATTTAACACTATGAGCCAAGCAATAAGGGCTAATTCCACTGATTCGTGGCCCCATATTCTGACTTCCCACAATAGATAATAGTAACAGTAGCTGTTTCTAGTGCCCTCAGATTGTGAAATATTCTGTCCTCTGCAAATTAGTAGATTATCAGGTCATGGAGATGAACTCTTTCTCTATTTTCCTTCCTAAGCTCATCCAAAGACCCGGGCATTCATCACTCATGCTGGATCTCATGGGATCTATGAAGGGCTGTGTAATGGAGTGCCAATGGTGTTGATGCCTTTGTTTGGAGATCAGATGGACAATGCTAAACGCATGGAGTCAAGAGGGGCAGGAGTAACCCTGAACGTCCTTGAAATGACATCTGATGATCTCAGCAAGGCACTGAAGAAGGTTATCAATGATAAAAGGTAAGAAAGCAAGTTGCGATGGCATGGCCATTTGCTACAGACATCTAACTGTAATGCTGCTGTACCCCTTCTAAGGGCAAACTCCAGATTACTAATAAGATAAACTGGGAAACAGTCACTCATTTTCATTTCATATTAAATTAATAGCATCTAGGAGCTCTTTTTCTGCATTGCTATCACCTTCCAATGACTTCTCTACCTCACAACAAAGTACAAGTATTCTAAACAAACATCTCTGAGCAGGAACACCCTCTGTGATTTCCTAACAAGTGGTTCTATTTGACATACAGTAAAATCTGAAATACTTGGGAATTGATGACCTGCTAGAAATTCTACTTTGTACCTTGGGATGACTGTAATTGAAAATTGGAAATCTGCTTTGATATGTCTCCCACCCTTGCTCCTACTTCCACCCTCAGGGACCAGGCAAGACAAGTCTACTCTCCCTTCCACATGACAGTCACGCAAACCTTGAAGGCAGCTGTCATGTCTCCCCTAAAATGTTCCCTTCTTTAGGCTAAATCATGCCCAGTTCTATCAGCCAATTCACATTCAAGTTCATTCTTGATCATCACCCTCTGCATGTGCTTGACTTCATTAGTGTCTTTCATAAACGAAGTAGCCAGCCTGAGCACAGGACCCCAGATCCAGTATGTCCAGGCATCCTCATTAAAGAAACTCAGCTTGGATCAAGGCAGCCCCTTCCAGTCTTTCTGACCACCATGTCACACCCTTGAGTTCTAGACAGCAACCCTGCAGTCCATAAGACATGTGTATGAACTATGGTCTAGTCACATGTCTTCTACCCTCTGATCCTGTCTCTTCTTTGATCTTTCATTCACCAAATACAGTTTTAAAAGCCCTTTTTGGAATCCTTTGATTTAACCAACCACCTCCTTTTATTGTAGCCTTGAGGATGCTGCCATGATTTATCCAGGGTTTCATCACCTTTGGTTTCCTTCTCACCCAGTACTTAGTGCACAGCCACTTCCTCATTGACTGAGCTGAGTTATTTGATGAGCTCCCTATGCAGCCACATCAGGATCTTCAGACAATTCACCTTCTTTCCTCTTCAATGAAATAAATAATTTTGGCTCATTATTTTCGGCTTCCTCTCCTTCTTGAGCTGATTTCCTTTGTAGAATTTTAAGCCATAGTATCCTAGACATTCTTTTTTTTAACACTGAAATTCACCCACTAAAATCTTGGGCACCAGGAAGATTTCTGACATTTCATCCTCTATCACAGACACGGTAATGAAGTGTTCACTTTTCCCCCAAGCGTCCTGTTATGTTTATTTCAACAGTAAGCTCCCTGTCAGTAATCAGATTCAGATCAAAGGAATCATTCTTCCTGAGATTTACTCCACATCTTCAAAGGTCAGCAAGGGAATGGAGTAGTTGCTCCAGCTGTCTGCCTTAAGCAGGGAGACACTTCTAGAAGGTATAGAGGTAACTGAAGTGCACCATTGCTCTACCATCCTGCAAGTATAGTACCTTTGTGATTCACTTCAGGAACCATCATTCTTCGTTCTGGTTATGCAGTCTGCTATTTACTTCTTCCACTACCATGCCTCTGTCTCTTCCTCCATCAATCCTCCCCAAACACTCTCCACCGTGTTTCACCACCTTGATTTGTAGATTTCCTCACAGGAGTCGATTTCTTCATATACACTCAATAAATTCTTGTTGAACTGAATTGTATTGAATATATAATATTATTTCATCCTCTTTTATCTACTCTTTTCCATTTAGGCAAGTTATTTCCTACCCCTGGTATATTCTAGTCGTAATTCACATCTCATTCATTAATAGAACAGCACATTTCTGTGTAGGCTTCTCCATAATTATGTTTCTTCTTATGGAAAACCCATTAATTCTGTGGCATCTGGCTCTGTGGATATAGGCAGACTATTTTCTTCCTCCCTCACTATTTTCTGTTTAATGCCCTATTGATCAAATTCACAAATCTTTAGCCAATTTTATTTTTTGGCCCTCATTAAAGGCAGTCTTTTCCTGGTCAAGTCTATCATTTCTAGCTCTTAAACTGTAGTTCAGAAATTCAAATCCTATTCTCTGACACTGTCTTTAATCTCCTTGGTTTTACTTACCTGGTTATGTTTGATATTCAGTTAAACTGTTTCTGTCAATGCCCTAACGCATAAATCAATTGCCCTAATGCATAAATCAATTGCCCTAATGCATAAATCAAAGCTGATCTTTGTGTGAGAAGATCTTCTGAAGAAATCCAGCTTGATAAACTGAGTGAAAAATAACCATCTAAAATCCCAAGGCTTGGGTTTGAGTCCTGTCTCTCATTCTTACCATGGACTAGCCATTTCAATTCTCTGATATTTAGTTTCCTCTTTTGTTAAATGAAGGAGTTGTACTTCATAATCCCCAGAGACTCCTTCCAGCTCTAGCATCCGTGAAGTTCTGGCCAACCTGATGGTTCTTCCTTTACATATTATCTATCTGTAGCTAATACTTCGCTATGTTGGTGTCTTCCGATCATCTGTTAATTCAGTAATTAATTAATTCATCAATGACATCAGTTCTGAAATTGATCTATGATTTTAGTTCTTTCTTTGGAAATGGGCCACCTCCAGGAGAATGTGAATCCACCATCCCTGGAGGTCTTCAAGTGGAGATTGAATAATCACTTCTTGAGGCTAACTTAGATGGGATTTATGCTTTGGAAGTAGGATTGATCAGTTAACCTCTGCAGTCCTTCCAGCTCTGAAATCCCATGATTCCATAATTCCTTAATTCTGGAATCTATGAATCTAGCTTCTTATGGAGTGACCAAATAACCTTGAGAAAGAAATAGAAAACATCAAAGAAAGAAGGTCTTGGCTGCTGTGTAGCTTGGCTACTTCTAGAGCTGCCCAAAGAGGGCATAGTTCTCTATCATTGGAGGCTTTGTCTATTAATCTACATTTTTTAATATTTTTAGCTACAAGGAAAACATCATGCGCATGTCAGCTCTTCATAAAGATCGGCCTATCAGCCCCCTTGACCTTGCTGTGTTTTGGGTGGAATTCGTGATGAGAAACAAAGGGGCCCCACATTTACGCGCTGCTGCCCATGACCTCAACTGGATCCAGTACCATTCCTTGGATGTCATGGCTTTCCTCCTGGCTATTGTATTGACTGTTGTACTAATTGCTATAAAATGCCTCAAGTTTTGTTTCCAGAAATGCTTTGGCAAAAAAGGAAGACCTAACAAAGCCACCAAACCTAAGTCTCATTGAGCCACACTTTGAAAACTAGATGAAATTTTAGTTTGTTCTCTCTATGGTTTCAGAAAATGTACCCATAAGAATTACATGCACACCCAAGCACACAAATACACATATGTACCCTCATGCAAACAGCTCATTTTCCAATCAATTTTTGATAAAGAAAATCTTAATCTTATTTTGTTGTTTATTGAAGTAGGAACATAGAGCCCGAGAGCTAGAAGATGACCATTTAGTTCAACCACCTCATATCATAGCTGAGGAAATGGAAGTGCAATGAGGGCAAACTTTTGGACTGAAGATGAGTCTTAGAGGAGGGACCTGATATCTGATTTCCCATTTCACATGGAGTAGAGATCAGCTGCCCTCAGTTTGGCCTAAGAGGATAGAATTAAGAACAATGAGGACTAAGGGAATTAGATCATTTATGTCAGGGTCAGTGAAGACCTCATAACAATTGGAACTATCCAGCAGTCATGGCCTGCCTCAGGTAGAAGTGAGTTACCATTCACTGGAGCTTTCCAAGTCAGCCCTGGATGACCAGTGCCTGGGAGGTTGTGTAAATACAACCTGGGAGATTGATCCAGGCACAAGTTTGAGTCGATGACCACTGAAGTCTTTTCCAACTCTCAAATACTGTGATTCTAAGACCTTCTCTGGGGTTACACGGCTACTTTGCAGCTGAGCTATGGCAGAAGCCAGGTCTTCTGACTGTTAGCCCTCCTTTCTCCCTTTCAAGACACTATGCTGTCAAGACTCAAAACGCTAGAACATGACTGCAGAATCGATTCTTCTTCCCCATTCTTCAAGATTCTAGCTTCAAATCCTTTGCTTAGAACAACTGCATGAGTCAATTATCCATTTGGAATCATTTTTTTTTAAACTGGAAACACATACAGCACCCCTTTTATGTGGCTTCTTAATGAGTTGTGATTGTAAATCATTTATTATCAATGTTAATGCATCACCCCACCACCTTCTCTCTAGTTCCAGCCTCTATTTCTTTTCAAAACGCTGCTGGCTGATTCCTTCCATTAGGGCTCAAGATTCATGCAATCCCTTTGGACACAGGAAGATGGGCACATCTGCTAAGTTGGACTGCTGCTTATCTTCATAATGTTTGGAATTAGACTGTGTCCCTCAAATGAAATGGATTGTTTCGGCATTTCAAGACCAATATAGATCAGGCCAAACAAAGAAAAATGTCACGTGGTGCTCTGCTAGTACAAATGGATCGAAATGTTATCAGTCATCCAGAAACAGTGTTTGTAGCAAAGTCACAAGTAATCATATTGCTCAAAACACATCAAAATATATGAATAAATCCCTAACTGTTTTTCCTGGAGGCTCTTGTTTGTGACTTGATTTTGCTTTTGTGTGCATTGTTTTGGCTTCTTTTGGTAACCATTTAGTCACTGATTCATTCAAATGTATGTTTGTGGAACAGCAACAGTCCTAATGGAGTTTTCAGCCTAATATGGCCACTTAAAAGCATACTGATATGTTGCTACTTGGTTGCATCTGCAGCCTCATTGATGTGGGTCCTCCTCCCTCCTTCCAAAGGTCCAACTCCTTCTAAAACCCATCCATCCCTTCTCATTCTTCCAGATTCTTGTCAAAATCCCCCAGTCAGTAATCAACAAGCTTGAAGCACTCAATGTCCTAGAAGACTTCCTCCTAATGTCTCAGCACAATGCGGATGCAAGTGGAGCACACAACTTGTCCATTTAGCACTGTGGCCTTTGCTGTGCCACTGCCCAACCCCCTTCCAATCTCTTTAACACTGCTTCTAGTGTTCAATTCTTCAATGGAAACAGAAGCTGTAGAAGGGTGGGATCTTAGGGTTGTAGACTTAGACCTACTAGGGGACTCAGAAGCCATCAAATCTAGCCCCCTTATTTTACAGCTGAAGAAAGTGAGAAACTTGAAGGAAGGAGCCCAAGATCTTCTGGCTGCCAAGTGCTGAAGCCAAGATTCAAGCCTTGATACTCTGACCACAGGATCAGATTGAGCACATCTGTGGCAGCCTTGTTTCCATCACCATGCTTCTTACGATTTCCCTTTGGGTGACTGACAGTCTCAGTTCTTTGGCATCCCCAGTGTTCCATGGCTTACAGCTAAACAATATTGCTAGAAGAACCTTGGTATTTAAAAGACATTTAACTTGAGAATATGAGGTTGGGTAGAAGGTCCCACAGGAGCTCAGAGAAAGGAGAGAGCAATTCTTGATGCAGGAAGGGGGAGTCATGGACAGCTTCACAGACTGAATGACATTTGAGGTAGAACTCTAAGGGCAAATACGGTTTGGAACGAGTTGGGAAGAAGGAAGAGCATTCTAGGCAGAGTGGACATCTTGACCAAAGCAAGAGAGATCAGAGAGTATGGAGGTATAATCAGGGAAACACAAAGGTACATTTGGGCTGGGGAGTTTGGAATTCTTCCCATGGTAATGAAGATTCAGCACAGATTTAAAAGCAAGACCATGATGTGACAAGGGAGGACAGCAATATTGAGGACTGATTCAAGTTGGGAAAGACTGGAGACATGGAGACCTTTAGAATAGAGTCCAAGAGAAAGTGAACGAAGGCTAGATCAGGACAGTTTCGGTGGGAAAGTATAAAAGGTCCAGATGAGAGAGATCAGACGGTGTAGAGATGACACTAGCTGGTACCTCTGAGCTTGACCATACAAGTCTATCTGTGCTGCCTGACAAAGATTTAGTGGTCATCAAGCTAGAAGTACTTAGGATAATAGACACAAGAGCAGGTGGAAACCTGCAAGCATTGTGTGTCCCATTCCTGGCAGTCCTTTCAGCATAGCTGGCCCCAAACCTCATCTCCCTGCACTATGAGACATGGTCTGGACTCCACTGGTGTCAAGTGAATGTGGCCATGCCCAGGATACTGGCTCCCACTGATCAGGCCTAGATCTGGTTGTCCCCCTCTCTTGTAGATACATTCACCTGGGGGAGAAGTGTCCATGAGGGAAATGTCAACTCATCCACATCATGGATTAATAGTGGTTGGTCATCCTCTAAGACATGCCCTTTTATTTCTTGAGAAAGACTTACCTCTTTTCAGAAGAAGAAGTCAAAGGTATCTTTGTTCGTAAGAAAAAAAATGCTCTACATCATTATTGATGAGAGAAATGCAAATTAAAACAGATCTGAAGAACCACCTCACATCCATCAGATTGGCTAATAAAAAAAAGAGGCAAATGTTGGATATTGGAGGAGATGTGGGAAAACTGGGACACTAATGCACTATTGGTGGAGTCTCCATTCTGGAGAGCAATTTGCAACTATGCCCAAAGGGCTATAAAACCATCCATACCCTTTGATCCAGCAATACCATTACTAGGTTTGTATTCCAAAAAGATCATTAAAAGGACCTATTTATATAAAATATTTATATCAGCTTTTTGTGGTGGCAAAACATTGGAAATTGAGGGGATGTCTATCAACTGGGGAATGGCTGAACAAGTTGTGGTATATGAATGTAATGGAATACTACTGTGCTATAAGAAATGATGAGCTGGTGGACTTCCGAAAAAGCTGGAAAGACTTACATGAACTGATGCAGAGTGAAGTGAGCAGCACCAGGAAAACATTATATACGGTAAGAGCAACATTATGCAATGATCAACTCTGATAGACTTAGCTCTTCTCAGCATTACAATGATCCAAGTCAGTTCCAAACACTTATGATGGAAAATGTCCACATCCAGGGAAAGAACTAATAGAATCAGAATGAAGATTGAAACAGGCTATTTTCATTTTCTTCTTTTTCGTGTTTTTTTTTCTTTTGGCCTGTTTCTTCTTTCACAACATGACTAATATGAAAATGTTTTACATGATTGCACATATATAACTTATATCAAATTGCTTACTATTTTAGGGAGGGAGGGAGGGAGAGAGGAGAGAAAGAGAAATTTGGAATTCAAAAATTTTTAAACAAATGTTAAAAATTGTCTTTACATGTAATTGGAAAAAAATTCTATTTAATAAAAAACACCTTTGAGGATCCAAGTTTTTCTAATCTGCCAATTCTGTTTGCTGTGGAGGCCATAAATACTACCTTCATGAATTTCACTAGAAAGGCAGCTAGGCAGTACATTGCATAGGGCACAGGGCTTGGAGTCAGGAAGATCTGAATTAAAATCTAACCTGATACACTTCCTAGCAGTGTGACGCTGGGCAAATCTCTTGCCCTCTCTCAGCCTCAGCTTCCTCATATGTAAAATGGGGATAATAATAGCACCTACTTCACAGAGTTGCTGTGAAGACTAAATGAGGTTATTATACAGTGTGTAGCACAATGCCTGGCACAGAGTAAGCACTATACAAATGTTGGTTACCCTTAATTACAAACATTCAGAGAACAATTAATTCCAGAATAGAAAAATATATTATATAAATTATATTTATAATATCATATTAATATGTAATTATATAATACGTAATATTGCATAAATCTCATCTTGATACCTAGAGCTGGGAGAATCAAAACAGAGAAAGAAAATCAGCATAAACCGATATTCCTGATGAGCATTGAAGCCAAATTATTAAATCAAATATTAGCAAAGAGGCTGCTGCGACACATCACAGAGATTCTATGTTAGAACCAAGTTTGATCCACACCAAGAACGCAGTGTTGGTTCAATATTAGGAAAACTATCAACATACCATACCACATTAGTAAAAGCAAAAATCATGTAATTCTATCAATAAGTACAGGAAAAGCTTTGAACAAAACACACCATTTCTGGAAGAAAAACCAAAAAACCACCAGAAAAAAAAGTGATGAAAAGGGATTTTTTTTAATATGGCAAGTAATGTCTGTCATAAACCAAGAGCCAGGATTACAAGGAATGGGAAGAAGACCAGAAGACTTCCTGATAAGAGGGGGAGAAAGTGAAGATGTCCATTCTTACTGTGACTATTGGATGTCCTGCTAGGAATGGGAGCTATAGCAATAAAACAAGAAAAAAATTGAGAGAATAGCTTTTACAGATGATAAAGAGGACCTCATAGAGTCAACTCAAATTAATCAAAATAATGACTGCAGCAAAGTTGTAGGACATAAAATAAATCCACAGAAATCATCAGCTTTTCTGTACTACCAAAAAAGTGAGCAGAAAAAGATGGAAAGAAAATTACATTTAAAATATTTATAAATGCCAAAATGCTTAGGAATCTGCCTACCAGACAGCTAAAGGAACTCTCTGACTAAAAGTCCAAAACACTCTTTCCACAAATAGAGATCTAAATAACTGGAGGAATATTCCTTGCTCTTGGCTAAGCCAATCCAATGTAATCAAGATGACAAGACTACCTGAAGTCATTGATTTATTCAAGTCCATAGCTACACTAATAACATATAAATGTGTCTGCTTTCCCACAGACCTTCAAACATTTGTCACTTTCCTTTTTCTCAAACTTTATGAATCCCAGCTTCCCCAGTGACTCTGATGTCTTAGCTACAATCTCCCTCTCTACAAGAAGCCATTCCCAGTCCTCCTGAATTCTAGTGCCTTCCTTCTTTTGAATATTTCCTATTTATACTGAATGCAACTTGTTTATATGTATGTCTTTGCTTGTTGTTGTCCCCATCACACCCAGAGCACATTGTGAGCAAGGACTGCCTTTGGTTTCAACATGTCCCAGGGCTTAGCTGCCATGATGAGCCTGGCTATTCTGAAAGGAATCTGAAATATGGGATATGGGATTATTCTGAAATATGGGAATAAAAATATCCATAGTACTATTCCACAGGGCTATCGTGAAGATCAAAAGTGGTAATGCATGCTTCAAGTACTTCACAATCCTGAAAAGTGCTTCAGAAATGTGAGCCATCATCACCATGATCACCACTACCATCCTCATCCTCATTCTCACCATCATTCTAAACTGGCTCCCCAGGGCCAGAATATAAAGGCAAAGTGAGGGGGTTCTAAAGGAATTACTCAAGAAACTTCATGCAGGAAAATTGTATCAAGATTTTAAAGAGTAACTAATACCTAGGTAACATAAATTATTCTCAAAGATTGAGAAAGAAAACAACCTTCCAAGCTCCTTGTGAGACCCATCACTTGAGACCAGCACTTGGACCAAGAAAGGATCAAGAAAAGGAAGAGAACTCTAAAACACTACATTATCCTTAATGAACCCACATTCAAAGATTTTAAATAAAATCATGACAAAAAGACAAAAATGTGCCCAAGAGAGTGAATTTCATGCTCTTTCATTTCTATTTCAGAAGGCAGCTTGGGTAGTGTGGGGGCAGAATGCTGGCCTCAAAGCAAGCAACACCCTGGCTGCAGGCCAACTTCTGGGTTAGGGGACTGTTCAGTGCTTTAGGCAATCCTCTCAGAATGTAAGACTCCGGGAAGGTACCATGACCCCGCATTGACAGAGAATTTTTCCTGACATGAGTTTCTTGTGCCGGTGACCTCAGGGCCAGCCTGTGTCCAGATGTGGAGTTCAGAACATGCAGCTAGAATCAGGCTGGAGTTAACCCAGGACTTGGTTAGCATCCTGGACTCAGTGAGCTACTCAGAGGCTCTGTGATGGCATCAAAGGCAGGATGTCCAGATCACACTCTGCCCATGTCTTTTCCTCTTGCATAAACACTCTCCAGAGCTTTCTATGGTCCATCCTCACATACAGAAACCCCACCTCTTGTCTTTGTGCCTTTGTCCTCCATACCAGGATGGCCTTCTCTCCCTTAATTCCACCTTGCAGAATTTGTAGATTATTTCAAGGCTCAGGCTAGGTGCCTGTGGGGCCTAAGCATACCCCAGCTGCTAGTATCTCCTCCTACAAAACAAAAGAAAAAAGAAATCAAACCCCACTACACTAAAAACAAGAACTTTATTTGCCCTTGCATGTCCTTGGCATAGTAGGGGCTAATTAAATGTTTAATGGATGAATGTCTGATTGAATGAATGAATGACTGATTGAGTGAATGAATGAATGACCATCTTCTCAAGCCATTCTATTGGCAAGTTTTTCACTGCCAAACTCCTGGGAAAATGATTAACACTCATTATCTCCGTTGCTTCTCCTCAAGCTCCTTTTCCAACTTCTTACATTCTGGCTTTGGACCTGACCCTGCTCTTTCCAAAGTGACAGGTGGTTGCTTCATTGAAGGATTTGGCCCCACCTTTCCCTTGGCCTTCATCCTCCCTGTCATCTGCAGCATCTGGTTCAGTGCCCACCCTCCTCATGGGTGCTCTACCCTTCCTGGGTTTTGTGATGTTGCTCCTCCCTGATTCTTTGCCTACCTGTCTGACCTCTCCTGCCCCATTCCCTTGGCAAAGGTAGGAAGCCACAAGGGAGGCAGATCCCACATTTTCTCACTCATTTTTGATATCTGGATGAGTTAGGCTGATTTTTTCTTCTTTTCATTTTCTTTAAATAATATGTAATGGCTCTCTGGGAGGGGAGGGGAAGGAATGCTGGGGGAAAATTATGGTGATTTTTTAAAAAATCCAAAAGATGTTGTGCTGTTAGTGTGACTGAATATCTTCCCTGCCCATTTAATAGGACTCAGGTGGAACTAGTTAAAGGAAGCTTGAATGAGTGAGGTTTGTTTGTTGGAAAGTCCACACCCTCTTGCTAACTAGGTGTGAAGTCCTCAGGCCATAAGAAGTGTATATATATATATCCTGAGGGTAGCCATTAAGCTCAGAGACCAAGAACTGGAAGAGACTGAAAGACAGAGAGAGCACTGGGAGGGCTGAGAGAGAAGACTGAAGAGACACAGAGACAGAGACAGGGAGCGCTGCAAGGGCTTTCAGAACTGCAAGCTCTCAAAATTTTGGGAAGAGAGGACACAAGCAAGCAGACAGAACTCATGAGTGGGTGTTTATGAGAAGGCCCTAGCAGAGGAGAAGGTTACAGGATGGCTTGGCTCCTTGCTGCCATATTGTGTTTTAATTTCCTCACTGTTATAGTAAAGCGCACTTTGGGATACAATTACTGCTATGTCAAATTGGAGTTGTTGGTTTGGGGAGTTGATCCTCTGCTGTCTGAATAAATGTTTTGTTTCTTCTGCCTTCTACATAGAGAGTCTCTTATATTTTGCAATTCCAAACTATGCAGGCATATTCATGATCAACATCGATATGGTGAATCTTGCCTTACTTATACAGACACCAATACCAGCATTTTAAAATAGGAAAAAAAAGTCATTCTGGAGTCTGTCTTGGATGCCCCAAATAGAGACCCAGAGGCATTGCAGCAAGGAAGCTGCTAGAGCCCATGAAGAGAGACACCACCAACCTTAGGGGCACAAAAGTTGCCATAACTGTCCCTGACAGGATCACTAATAGGGGCAGGTCTCATACCTCTTGAAGGTACCCGGGAGGAAAGAGGATTCTGGCCATCATGAGTCAATTAATCTGCCATCTCTGACTCAGAAATGATTCACACTTGTAATACAAGAGTCCATCAGAGAGGGCTGGGAGAACAGTATCCTAAGAACTTGCAGACCCATAAATTATGACTTAAAAATATGTCACACCAAATCAACCTAATTGTCTTCTATTTTTATTACAAATTCTTTTCATTGATTTTTAAAATGGATGTCCCATTAGAAAACATTAATCATGACCCCAGAAGTGTATTTGTGTTACAGAAAGCCCCAGGTGAAGGATAAAAAGCCACTTCCATCCCCTAAAAATCAAGCATTGGT
Source organism: Trichosurus vulpecula (assembly GCF_011100635.1). Classification (NCBI taxonomy): domain Eukaryota; kingdom Metazoa; phylum Chordata; class Mammalia; order Diprotodontia; family Phalangeridae; genus Trichosurus; species Trichosurus vulpecula. The sequence continues at coordinate 9,098,438 of NC_050579.1, forward strand.
AAGATAAAAGCAGAAGACTTTGATATAAGAAAAAACACATTCTGGTTAGAACCATAGGGCAGGAACTGTAATAGTGGCCATTAGTGGCCTACTAAGTGACAGCAACACCCTGCATTGCAATGCCTTGGCTAACCCTTGGCACCTGCAATGCTGAGCCTTGCTTCCATCAGAGCCCAGCTCAAGCACGACCTTCTCTAAGAAGTCTTTCTGGATCCCCCCAGCCCCTGCACCTAATACTGACACCCCCTCACAGAGCAAAATCTGGGTCCAAAACTCTACTATTGCACCAGCTCTGTGCCTTACTATGTACATCAGAGAATTTTTTGGTGTCACGATAGATACAAGCCCTCTGCAGATGTTTGGCACAAACCTATTGGTGGGCATGTTTTCTCTGGTGCTAGAGTAAAAGAGCCTTAAGAGCAGGAACTGTTTTCATTTTTCTCTGTGTTCCCAGCACCTAGCCCAGTGCAAGCCACATAGTAGGGGCCAAATGGACACCTGCTGATTCATTGATTCATTGGCATACTCATCAAAGATACATGTGGGTTGGCTGCTGTTCTCTTCCTGATGTGGACTCAAGGAGGGCTGCCTTACCTTAGTGTGCGTGCACCACCCACCCATAGACCCATCTCCTTGGAATGTAGCTTGATATTTACAGAAATAATTTTTAAAATTGTCGCTCTCCTCCTTTCCGCCTGCACCCACTTTCATGTTCTGGAAGCACTTGGAAACTCATTTGCTCATCTGAGAAAATGCAGAGGGATTCTCCTCCCGAGGTGGCTACATGTTCTTCAGAACAACCATCAATCTGGATTTCAGGGTGGGGGAGGGGAGGGCACAGGGGCCATCAAGTCCAACCTTAGAGAGCCTTGACCTTTGCCCAAGCTCAAATGAATGGTAAGTGTCTGAGACAAGATTTGAACCTAGGTTCTCTGAGTCCATAACTATGGACTTAACCCCTCCATCCTTCTGCCTCAGACTTCCCTGTGGAAGGGGCTACAGAACAGAAGCAGCTCCTTTGTTTAGTAACAATCTGAGCTCTGCCATGTTAAAGCCTGGGGGCTTACACAAGGTTTTGTGCACTGCTTATTATATTTATTTATGTTGGCTGGGAGCCATTAGGTTTATACTTTAAAAAAAGATTTAGAACTAGAATGTCCCAGAAATTTCGACCTATATCCCCAAAAAGGACCTTGGACACCATCCTATCACCACTCCCATTTTATAGATGAGGAAGTTGAGGCCAGAAAGGTTTCTGATCTTGTCCAAGGTTACACGGGTAGTAAAGCCCAGAACTGGCACAGCAGATAGAGCTGGACCTAGAGTCGGGAAGACCCATGTTCAAATGCAGCTTCAGACACTTAGTAGCTGCATGACCCTGGGCAAGCCACTTAACCACTGTCAGTTTCTCCAACTATAAAATGGGGATAATAGTTGTATTTACCTGCTAGAACTATTGTGGGGATAAAATGAGATAATATTTGTAAAATAATTTTCGAACTTTAAAGTGCCAGGTACATGTTAGCCATTATTATTGTGAAGCTAGTTTTTTGCACCCCAAGGCAAGCCTTCAGAGTTTTCTTTCCTTGTTGAATTTCATGTTATTAGGCTGAGCTCAGAACTGTGGCCTAACTAGCCTTTTAGATCTCTACTGCACCTTCCAATATGTCAGCTATTCCTCTCAGTTTTGTTTTATCTGCAAATTTCTGCACCAATTCCTTCAAGACCATCCTCTGGCATAAGAGAGTCACTCCAGGGAGGATGGAGGGTTCCCCTATGGACCCTTTCTTTTTGTAGTGGGGCTCATAGTGCCATGTTGCCCCAGTAGGGATGTGGCTGTCCTTGTCTGAGTACCCAGTTCTTGTCTAAGGAATGACACCTGGGACAGCCAGACATATTGAGAAAAAAACCTCGATGAGTGTGAGTGCTAAGAATATCATGTAAAACATCAGAAATCAGTTCAATGCAAATCTTTATTACAAGCAATGGGGAAGATGGGAAAGGGGGGAGAGGAAAAGGGACCCAACACACAACATAGGTATATATACTAACATAGAGTATAACTCATGTAAGGGTAGTGCTGCTTTGAGGAGAACAGAACCTCAGATCCATTCAGCAGAAAGGGGGTACTACAGCAAGAAGGAAACTTCCTGCTGGAGGGGAGGCTGTGCTCCACTGGGAAGAGCCACTCCTTCTGGAGGAGAGACTGTGCTCCTGCTGGAGGGAAGGGATGCTTCAGCAGAAGGAAAAGGTAGCTCCCAAGTGCTCTTCTGAGAGTGAGGTTCTTCTACTATCGTTTTCAATGGCCTCCCTGCCGCTGGCTGAATTGTAAATCAGGGGCCAGGGAAAAATGTTATTTGGGGAGGTTGTTATTAGGGAGAAAAAGCAAGCTGGTTTTATTTTGTTTTCATTCGGTGGACACAGCTGTACCAACCTTTAAAAAAAGTCAGTACTTTCCATGAGTATATTCCATAAGCTACAGCCTCTCTTAAGGGGAGATAGTTGTGATGGCCTCATCAGGCCCAAACTTAGAACAATGATTTCCAGGCATAGAGTCTGTAAGCTATAGTCTCCCTCAAGGGAAAACTGTCATGGTGGTCTCAAGACCAGCAGGCCCAATCTTAGAATATCTCAGTTTTGTATTATCTGCAAATTTAGTGAGCCTGCTGTCTATGCTTTTATCCAAATTAATGATAAATTTGCTTAAAGGCATAGGGACAGCCAGAGGACCCTGGGGCAGGCCACTCAGTACCCCTTTTCTCATTGACATCAAGCCCTTAACAGCCATTCTGAGTCTGCCCTGTCAAGCCAGCACATTGTGGATTTATCCAATTGTGTTATTAGCGACTCTGTGTCTATCTTGTCCACAAGCATAATAAGTGATACTTTGTTGAGATCCTTGCTAAGATCTAGGTAAACTCTTTCCACAGTATTTCCTTTATCTCCAACATCAGTAATCTGGTGAATAAGAGACGGCCTAGCATGGCCTGTTCTAATCCTCTGTCATCACCACTTCCTTATCTAGATATCCTATGACCTCATTAATATTAAACTAGTTAACATTAAGTTCTCAGGGGTCTATTGATCTTTTTAATGATCTAGTCTAGAATTTTTTTAATTTTATTTTATTTTACCAAAACACAAATACAGAATAGAGAAAAGAAATAAAAACATATTGTAAACTTAAATATTGAAGCTTAAATACAAAGAAAGAAAAAAGGCATATTGTGTGCATACCAGAACATAAGAGAGGATTCCAAATATGTAACGATAAATTTTCATTTCAAGAAAGCCAGCATGACAAATAATACACCTTGTATTGAGAATTGTCCATCTTTTCTTTGCCTCCTTGTGTTTTCTTTTGTTCTCTGCTGTGCACTTTTTAACTTTGTTCCTTTTTTCCCTCCCCTACTCCCTCCAGAAGGCTAAAATATATTTTAGATATGTTTCTCAATATATACATACACACATATATACATGCACTTATACATATATACATGTGTATGTAGATGTATACTTTCCCAAACATACTCCCACTCCTGATCCTTGTTTTTATGTTTGTACATATCTCTTGTTTCCTATCGCTCCTGCCTCCTTTACTTTACTTCTACCCACTATCTGACCCTCCTATTACATGCCTCTAAGAGACCTTTCCAGCTCTTTTTACATTACTCCCCCATCCTACCCTCCATGTTCATTGCATTATATACACTGAGAACTGGAGAGGACCTTCCATGTAATCCTAAGGATGAAAGAGCTAAGTCTCAGAGAGAGGGAGAGACTCACCTAGGGTCATACAGCTAGTCAGTGGTATAGCTAGGATTCAAACCTACACCTCCCCACTCCAAACCCTGAAGCTTTTCCATGGAGCTGCTCATGCTCATCAATCCACAACAAAATGTATATTAAACACCTACAAGATTCCAGGAAGTACAAGGAGCACAAATATTATAAGAGCAAACCAATGTGCAGACACATGAGCAATCCCTCCTATGTCATATTCCACTGATGCCTTGGACTACAATATTTGCTAGGAATGGGCTTGGCCAGTCATCTCCTGGAGCCCCAGCTTCCTTATGCCAAACACAAGGGACAACATGGTCCAGCAGGAAGAGAGCTTTGGGGATTCCCTATCAGATCTTTCTCCTTGTCCTCTGAGGTGAGAAAGAAGCAGGAGCCCTGAGGGAGGCTGCCAAGAGCCTAGTGCAGGCAGGATGGCTGGACACAAAGAGCCATCCTCATGTGGAATGGGACAGCACAGCAGGTGCCTTCCCTCCCAGCCTCCCACTCTCAGATTCCTCAGTATCAGCTCCAGCACCACCTCCTCCAAGATGCCTCTCCCGGTCCCCTCCCCCAGATGCCCAACCATTCCCTCGATATCCCCCTTCCTTCTGTTCTGTGTATATCTGGCACATTCCCACTTAGATGATTCCCCCAATTCAAATGTCAGCTCCTTGAGGGCAGGGACTGTTTTTTGCTCTTTCTTTGTATCATCAACACTTAGCACAGTGCCTGGCACACAGTAAGTGCTTATGAAATGATTGTGGATAAAGATTGATTAGTGCATTTCCTCCTCCTTAGAAATCTTTAACCAAAGGCTGGATGGCGGTTTGTTGGGTTTATTTACTCAGGATCCATTTCAGTAGGGGCTGGACTAGGTGGCTACTGAAGTTCCTTCTGAAGATCACATTTTCTGCCTATGAAATCTGTGGGCAACCCACTTCCTCTCTCTAGGCCTGTTTTCTCATCTGTGAAATGAGGGGTTAGACTCGGTGGTCTCTAAGGTCCTTTCCAGGTCCACATGCAATAAGGAGATGGCATGAAAGGTCCCTATGAGCTCTGATAGTCAAGGTAAAGAGCTCATCTCCTCAGCCCCTCTCAGCTCTAACATGCCAGCTTCTGAGCATCAAGGACACACACAGGCCTCATTTCTGATGCTTGCTCAGGGTGGCCACCTCCTGCACCCTAACAAGACTCAGGGGAATGTTTTCCTTCTCAGAAAGAGAAAGACCCCACCAGGAAATGCCTCAACAAGTGGTTTTAGCACTTTGGGAAAAAGGCAATACAATGTTCCTCGCCCACCCCTAGCAGCAGCAGGGAGTGATCCTGAATGAACAGGATTCTTCAGGAAAAGGATAAATGCAAAATGAGATGGACAGGACTCCTTCAATGGACTTGGTGCTGAACTATTACCCACGTGTAAGTGTCTGCTTCCACCTTAACTTCTCTTCAGCTGAACGAAGCCAGTTCAACTCCATACCATCTTGGGGTCAGGAGGATCTGAGTTCAAATTCAGCTTCAGACACTTACCAGCTTCCAGGGCTTGAGTAAATCACTTCACTTCTGTCTTCCTCAGTTTCCTTATCTGTAGAATTGGGGCAGCTAGGTGACAAGATGGATAGAGTGCCAGGCCTGGCATCAGGAAGACTCATCTTCCTAAAGCTCAAATCTAGACTCAGGCATTTACTAACTGGACGACCCTGGGCAAGTCACTTAACCATGTTTGCTTCAGTCTCGTCATCTGTAAAATGAGCTGGAGAAGGAATTGGCAAACCACTCCAGCATCTTTGCCAAGAAAACCCCAAATAGCATCACAAAGAATTGGAAACTGAGCATGACTGAACAACAACAGAATACAGATAATAAAAGCACCTACCTCCCAGGCTTGTCATGAGGATCAAACGAGATCATTTTGGTGAAGTGCTCTGCAAGTCATCAACGTGCACTGTCACCCTCATCATCCTCATTAAGCCAAGGTCCCAGACTCCAGAGCTGGGGGTCTTGCCATGGTCCAACACTGCACAGCTTCTGGCACAGCCCCTATATCACAAGTGTCACACGCCCTGCTGATCATCCTCCTTGGAGGTGAGGCAGTCTCCGGGTGCTTGGAGACAAGCAGGATGCCTTGCATCACCTCTGGTACCCCAGGCTCCAGGGCACTGGGGATCCCACCTTGCTCCTCCTCCTCTCTCCTGCCTTGCACCTGCTCACACTCAGATAGCAGGATTATGGAGCTATCAGGGTTAAAGGTCACTGTCAGCAGTGTCCACCATGCCCTGTGCCCTAAATATCTGGGATGGGAAAAGGCTCCAGAAAGAGAGCCAGCCAGGCTTTCCTGTATTGTGGCTGCACCTGCTTCTTCCAGACCAGGGATCTAACCCCCTCCTCTGCTTCCTTGAATGACTCACATTCTGCTCTTTGCCCCAGCCCTGATCCCATTTCCAAACATCCCTCTTTCTGCAGAGGGCACCAGCGTTGCCATCTTGCCCAGCCATAATCTCAACATCGTCCTTAACCCTTCCCTGTTCCTCATCCCTGTCTTCCATCAGTTACCAAATCTGGCTCACATTACCTCCCTGGCACCTGTTGCATCTGATCCTTTCTTTCTGTTCTCACTGCATCTTCCTCAGGCCAGACCATCTCCTCCTATTTGGCTTCCCTGCCTCCAGGTTTCCCCCTCTCCAGTCCATTCTCCACACAGCCACCAAAGTGATACTCCTAAAACAGAGATCTGCCTGCGTCACTCCCCTGCTCAGTGATCTTCTGGCTCCTCTAGCATAATGGACAGAATCCTCAGTGGGATACTTAGAGCCCTCCCCAACAGTAAGACTCCCACCCACCTTTGTGGTCTGATTTCATTGCTCTTGTGCTAGAAGGTAAGCTCCTTGAGGGCAGCCCCTTTCACTTTTTATTTACAGTTCCCTGGACCTGGTACACAGTAGGCACTTAACAAGTTTCATTGCTGTGATATTGTTCTTGGATAAAAAAGACAAAACAGTTCAGAAGTGGGAGGCTCTCCCAGCATCTTCCCCAAATAGACAGGGAGGCCTGTTAAACAAGTGCCCCTCCCTTTCCATTTAATCGGCCCCATTTCCCCCATTCATTAGCTCTCTTGGATCACTTTCTTTAACAAGCATTTCCGGTTGCATTTGTGGTTTTCTGAGTGCATTGTCAATCATCTGGGAGCTGGAGAGTGACTAGGATGTGGCCTCTTGGGATGCCAGTAGGCCCCGAGTAGGTCTCTTGAACTTGGCACCTGCCTCTGAGAATCTCTGCAGGCATCCACTCAGTCCCACATTAGGCCCTTACTATGCAGATATCAAATGGCTCCTGCTTCCCCCCAACCTCCTTTCAGTGCCCTGACTTTTATGTTCCTCCCTTTGCTAGCATCCCACAGAGAAGGAGGTGGGGCTCTGGCCTCTGAAATATATTGGAATATTCCTCTCAAAAAGCCTTGAGCACAGCCGGAATCCTGAGGCCAACAGAAGGCTCTGCCGGCATCTCAGCTACAATGGTGAGTCAGGCGCTTTTCTCCTCACTGAGGAATTCCTTGTAGTGCCCATTAAGGGACAGAAGACAGGGGCTCCTGCTGTTCCTTGTATCTGGGCAGACTTGGGCTTTGGAGGGAAATTCTAAACTTGGAGAAGCAGCACAATCTTAATTTTCTGAAAGCCATCAGGTGAGGATGGGAAGAAGCGATTCAGGGGTTAACTTGGTGCTGCTTTTGACTCACACAGAGGAGTCTAGAAAGGTTTTCTAAACACTAATTTTTACAGCTAAGAGTATTGTGAAAAGTGAACCCAAGCTTTCATCCCAGTTATACCTTCTGCCCATTTACCTTGCTGATAAAATTGTGATGGGGATGATTTGGGGGGAAGGGGAGGGATGCCTCAGCTCAGCTGTGTTTGGGGCAGGATTCCTCAGAGGGGCAAGGATTGAGGGGTTCTCCCGAGTGCTGTGCTATGGACTCTGGAGTTAGTTAACAGGCTCATGAAGACTAGAGGCAGGCAGAAAGCATGGTCAGCCTTTTCATCAAGTGGCATAAAATTGACCAACAAGCAGCAACTTTAAAATACTAACTGATAGGAGGAGAACTGGAAATGGGGCTTGCAATTAAGTTGTGCCGCTTAGGCAGGTCTCTCACTTGCTCAAGCAGGTGCATCTTCTGTATTATTTAAAAGCCACACAGAAAACACTGTGGCACTTTGGAGATTTGGATAAATAATTAAAGTGCTCATTCTTATTTAATTTTCTACATCCAACCATGCCCGTGGTCACTTTTCTAGAATGTTGAGATTCCTAAGTAAAACAGAAAATAAATCTTCTCTCTCCCTCCTCTCCACTCCCCCTGTCCCATATTAACCCCTCTTGTCTAGTTGTTCCTAAAAACGTGTTTCTGTCCATGGGATTCATAAACCCTGTATTTAGAAAGGAAACATCTAGCTTTCAGAGTTGGGGAGCTCGGGGAAGGGGAGAGGGGAAATGGGTGATTTGGAGCCAAGGGATCTGGATCAGAATCTTGACTCTGCCATGTACAGTCACTAAAACTGACTGAGACAAGTTTGCTCATCTGAAATTGAAAAGAGCTGGACTCAATGTTCAATAAGATCCCTTCCAGCTCTAAGATCTGATGATTTCAAAATTATAATTTTTTTTCTAAGTTTTCATTTCCCTTGGTCTGTTTTGGCATCACCTTCATTTCTGTCTATAATCTTCCTCACTCCTCTATACAGAGAGCCATCACTTATAATAAAAACAAAGTAAGACAAAGGGAGAGAAGAAAAAGGCAGTCTGGCAAATCGGCCAACACATTGCCCAAGCCTGGCAGTAGGAACCCCAAAGAACAATAATCGCTAGCATTTGTCAAGCATTCTGAGGTTTGCAGGGCGCCTTACAAGCATTAGCTCACTCGATCCTCACAGTAGCCCTTGGCAGGTAGGTGTTATTATTCTCTCCATTTTACAGATGAGGACACTGAGGCAGAGGCAGTTAAGTGATTTGCCCAGAACTGTGTAGCCAGTGAGTGTCTGAAGCCATGTTTGAACTCTGGTCTCCCAGCCCAGGGCTCTGTGCGCTGTGGCACCCAGTGCTGCCTAATCCCTAGCCTTCCCTTTCCTCTCCTTCCCCTCCCCCACCTCTGCAAAGATGGGAAGGATGGAAGGAGGGAGGAGGGAATATTTTCTCTTCTCTTCTTCAAGGACAAGTTTGATCACTATTAATTACTGTGGTTAGTTTCGTTGTCTCTGTTTACATTGTTGCAGCCATTGTTGTATTTAACTTTCCTGGTTCTGCTCACCTTCCTTTGTATCCTTCTGTACATCTTCTTAGGTGTCTCTGAGTTCTTCCTTTTAAAGTTACCATCTTTAAAAAATTAAAGCAAAGCAGTTACTTAGCATTATTTTCTAAAATATTTCTTGCTCTAATCCTTGATATGTGCCCTGGAGCGTGGGAAGATGGTCAGCATCAAAGGATTGGCCAAATTAAGGGCTTTGAGGAGTCATCACTTGGGAGAGAGATTAGACTTGTTTTCTATGCCCCAGGGACCAATGAGTGCAATTTCTTGAGGGCTGATGTTGAGGAAAAGTTCATAACCCTCAGTGGCATCCAAAAATGGAATAAGCTGCTTCCCAAGGTGAGTGTTGGGCAAAGACTCTTATGTTGGTGGGTTGAAGAGACTCTTTTTGCTCCAGCATGTGCTGGATGAGGTGTATAGTCTTTGAGAACCCTCCTAACACTGAGATTCTGGGACTTTGTGAATCCTCCACCTTTGAGTGTTGCCTTCTTCCCTTGTGAGTAAAACAAAGGTGCTATCCAGACCTGCCATCTCGTGTCTAGCCCAGTCTCCACGTTTCCAAGCATTGACCTCACTATCTTGTTCAAAGGTTTCAAAGAATCTTTTTGCTACTGTTCTCTAATTCAGACTCATCCAAACATAGGCATTCTAGAGAGGAGAGGTACACCTGTCACTCACCAGATGATGGATGAGCTAGCAGGCCCTGAGGCACCTGCTGTTGTTAAGTTAGGCAGTCTACACGGAAGTTCTGGCTACTCCTTGAGGGCTCTAGACACCCCATCAGAGTAATGGCGGTGCTCCTTCCAAATATGGATTGGCTATTATCTTCTCTCCAGGCACCCCTGCAAATGCCAGCCTTACTAGTCTACTAAATAATGAGAACTGGGGCTTGGTTTAAGGTCCCATGGAACTGCCTTGCTAGAAGAGAAATAATTCCCTTCTCCTCTAGTGGACTCATTCATTCCATATCAACAGAAAGAGGCTTCACCAGCAAAGATCTTGGACTAGGAAGGAGTTCAGCAGATGCGTGCAGAGGTCCATCTGTATGGTTACACTTTCCCCATCTCCGATGCCCATTGTTGGTAAATCTGCCACTTTGATAGCAGGACTGAAATAAGGAAAACAAGCCAATTCACTCAGAAGATCATAACATGAAAGCTAGAAAGAACTTTTATAATCCTCTGGTCTAAGTGACCATGGTCCCTCAGGTACTAAGCATCTGGGATGAGATTCAAACCCAAATATTCCTGACTCCCTGTCCAACACTCTAATCACTGCACCACACTGTTTCTCAATTCCATGTACATCAACAACCATTTATTCAGTGTTTTCTGCATACCATAAAAGGTAGTAAGTATCAGGGATACAAAGGCAAAAAAATGAAGTGGCCCCCATCAGCCTCACAGAGCTGACATTCTACTGGGAGAATACAAAGAGCATGAAGATAACTAAATGGCACAAATGCCTTCCACATCACTACTTTCCCCATTGCAGTTTCAATATATTTCATGTTGGCATGAAAAGTTAAATGGGAATTTGGGGGGAGTTTTGCAGAAGCTGCAGGTGGAAGGAAAAGGCCAGCAGATGACACAGAAAATGTTTAGAAAACACAAAGGCATGAAATACACGCACATATTATTGGTGGGAACGGCTGAGGTTGTGCAGCTCTGAAGCTGCTTCCAGAGCTACAGCTGCAGTTGCTTCCAGACCTAGGCCCACCTGGTGGGACGAATTAAATGGTGGATAAGAGCAGGAGTGCAGAACCTGCTTTAATCTGAGTCATGGTCCGGGTTGGCAGTTGTTGGGGAAGGAAGAGTGCTGGTGTGACAGATCTGGCTGTGTAGAAGCAGCTCTGAAAGTAGCTCCTTTATAGAGTACTAGCTATTTCATTTTGCCCACCTGGTGCACAATACTGCTTCAAAGTAATTACTTTAAAAGAGAGCAAAGATGGCAGCTGGAAAGCAGGGATTCTCATAAGTTCCCCCCCAGGTACCTCCAAACACCTATAAAAATGTCTCTGAAGAAATTCTACACCTGAAGAACCCACAAAATAGCAAAGGGAACCAGAGATCCAGGAAGGAAAACCTGGATGGTCACTGGGAAGGGTCTATCGCATGGAGCTGGGAGTGCAGCAGAGCAGAGCCCAAGGTGGGTGGCACCAGGACCAATGAGACCAGGAGCAAGATGGAACAGTAGTAGCAACCTTAATCAGTTACCTGTGGCAGTTACAAGACTTCTAAACCCACAAAGGCCAAAAATAACAGAGAAGATTAGTGGGAAAAGCTGCTGGGGCAGAGTGAAAGGAGTTCGCAGTTGGCCATTGTGCTAGGGGCAGTGGAGGTGGTGCAGCTCTGAGGCTGCTTCCAGAGCTACAGCTGCAGTTGCTTCCGGCCCCAGACCCATCTGATTCGGGGAAGGAAGTGGCAGATTAGAGAGGGAGTGCAAAGCCTACTTTGCCCTGAATGGATCTGGGTTACAATCCTGGTTGGTGGTTCTTGGGTGAGAAGGAACGCGGGTGTGGCAAAGCTTGGTGTGTAGAAGCAGCTCTGAAAATAGCAGCACAGTCCCTCAAGATTGGGACAAAGTACTCTCTACTCTACAAGCAGTCACATACCCCAATAAAAAGCTCAAGGGTCAAGTAGTTGACTGGGAACATGGCCAGGCAGCAAAAATGGTCTCAGATTCAGACTCAGACTCTGGAATCTTTCTTTGCTGCCAAAGAAGACCAAAACATACAGCCAGAAGAAGTCAACAAAGTCAAAGAGCCTACATCAAAAGCCTCCAAGAAAAATATGAATTGGTCTCAGGTCATGGAAAAGCTCAAAAAGGATTTGGGAAAGCAAGTAAGAGAAGTAGAGGAAAAATTAGGAAGAGAAATGAGAATGATGTCAGAAAACCATAAAAACAAGTCAATGACTTGCTAAAGGGGACCCAAAAAATACTGAAGAAAATAACACCTTAAAAATAGACTAATTGAAATGGCAAAAGAGCCCCAAAAAGCCAATGAGGAGAAGAATGCCTTGAAAGGCAGAATTAGCCAAAAGACCACTGAAGAAAATACTACTTTAAAAATTAGATTGGAGCAAGTGGAAGCTAGTGACTTTATGAGAAATCAAGATATTATAAAACAGAACCAAAAGAATGGAAAAATGGAAGACATTTCAAAATATCTCATTGGAAAAAGTACTGACCTGGAAAATAGATCCAGGAGAGATAATTTAAAAATTATTGGACTACCTGAAAGCCATGATCAAAAAAGAGCCTAGATATCATCTTTCAAGAAATTGTCAAGGAGAACTACCCTGATATTCTAGAGCTAGAGGGTAAAATAGAAATTGAAAGAATCCACTGATTGCCTCCTCAAAAAGATACCAAAAAGAAAACTCCTAGGAATATTGTCGCCAAATTCCAGAGCTCCCAGATCAAAGAGAAAATACTGCAAGCAGCCAGAAAGAAACAATTTGAGTATTGTGGAAACACAATCATGATAACACAAGATCTAGCAGCTTCTACATTAAGGGATCGAAGGGCTTGGAATATGATTTTCCGGAGGTCAATGGAGCTAGGATTAAAACCAAGAATCACCTACCCAGCAAAACTGAGTATCATGCTCCAAGGCAAAATATGGATTTTCAATGAAATAGAGGACTTTCAAGCTTTCTCAGTGAAAAGATCACAGATTAATAGAAAATTTGACTTTCAAACACAAAAATCAAGAGAAGCATGAAAAGGTAAACAAGAAAGAGAAATCATAAGGGACTTATTAAAGTTGAACTGTTTTGTTTACATTCCTAGATAAAAAGATGATGTGTGTAACTCATGAGACCTCAGTATTAGGGTAGCTGAATGGAATGTGTATATACATATATATATATATATATATATATATATATATATATATATATATACACACACATATATATATGTATGTATATATACATGTGTGTGTATGTGTGTGTGTGTATATGTGTATATATATATATATATATATAGAGAGAGAGAGAGAGAGAGAGAGAGAGAGAGAGTGAGAAAGAGGGCACAGAGTTGAATATGAAGGGATGGTGTCTAAAAGAAATAAAATTAAATTAAGGGATATGAGAAGAATATATTGAGAGACTGAGAAAGGGAGAGATAGAATGGGGTAAACTATCTCACATGAAAGTGGCAAGAAATAGCAGTTCTGTTGGGAGGGAAGAGGGGGCAGGTGAGGGGGAATGAGTGAATCTTGCTCTCAACAGATTTGACCGGAGGAGGGAATGACATACACCCTCAATTGGGTATCTTACCCCACAAGAAAGAAGGAGGAAGGAGATAAAAAGGGAGGATGATAGAAGGGAGGTCAGATGGGGGAGGAGGTAATCAAAAGCAAACACTTTGAAAAGGGACAAGGTCAAGGGAGAAAATTGGATAAAGGGGAATAGGATAGGAAGGAGCAAAATATGGATAGTCTTTCACAACATGAGTAGTGTGGAGGTGTTTTGCATAATGGTACCTGTGTGGCCTACGTTGAATTGCTTGTCTTCTTAGGGAGGGTGGGTGGGGAGGGAAGAGGGGAGAGAATTTGGAACTCAAACTTTTAAAAGCAGATGTTCAAAAAAAGTTTTTGCATGCAGCTAGGAAATAAGATATACAGGCAATGGGGTATAAAATATATCTTGCTGTTTCAACAATCTGGCTAGCAGCTGTTGTGAGGGTGAAAGACCAACACAAGCCCAACAACAAGCATGCTACCAGCACGTTTCAAAAGACCAGATTCTTTTGATCTGCTTTAGTAAGGAAAGCAGCATTAAGGGGTTGACAAGTTTACTTTAATTCAGCATACAAATACCACTCACTTAGTTCAGGGGAAAAATTCAGCACCCTGAACTTCGGAGCAAATACAAACAAATTACAAACATTGACAGACAAACCAAATACAGACTCACAGTTACCAACATCTAGGTTCAGCCTGGGAGCTCATAACGAGGGCTGGCCCAGAGTCACTGGCACCACCTAAGCTGTTGTTAAGAGCTCTGAAAAATAGAAAGCCAACCCCTGGTTTTATATCTTTTTCAGGGTCAAGGGTGAGTCACATATGCGACTCACTCACGTGACCTAGAGTCATCACAGCGACTCACCCACATGACCTAGGATCGTCACAAAGAGGCAACTTGAACCCACGTGGTCTAAAACCCTCTGATGTCCCAAACATGTCGCTCAAACTCATGTGTAAACTAGGCCCTCCCCTGAGGCAAGGAGGCACCAAGGACACCCAAATCTAATCAAGGAAACAAAGGCCAAACTCTTCAAGGGCATTTGGTTGAACTGAGTCCTAAGAGCCCATTTTGATTACCAACACACTTGCCCTACAAGAAAGTAAGGGAAAAGGGGATGGGGTGATTGGGGTGACAGAAGAGAGGGTTGACTGGGGAATAGGGCAATCAGAATATACACCATCTCAGAGTGGGGGAGGGTAGAAATGGGGAGAAAATTTGTAATTGAAACTCTTGTGAAAATTAATGCTGAACACTAAAAATATTAAATAAATAAATAATGATTTAAAAAAATAGAATTGGGTGAGTTAAAGCTAATGACTCTATGAGACACCAAGAATCAGTCAAACAAAATCCAAAGAATGAAAAAAAAAATAGAAGAAAACATGAAATATCTGATTCGGAAAATAACTGACCTGGAAAATAGATCCAGGAGACCCAATTGAAGAATTATTGGTCTACTGAAAAGCCACGATGAAAAAAAAAGAGGCTGGACAGTATCTTCTAAAACATAGTCAAGGAAAACTGTCTAGAGATCCTGGAACCAGAGGGCAAAATAGTCAGCCAACGAATCCACCCATCACCCCTTGAAAGAGATCCCAAATTGAAAACTTCAAGGAATATTGTAGCCAAATTCCAGAATTATCAGGTCAAGGAGAAAATACTGCAAGCAGCCAGAAAGAAACAATTCAGATATCGCAGAACTACAGTCAGGATCATGCAGTATCTTGCAGCTTCAACAAGAAAAGACAGGAGAAATTAGAATAAGATATTCTGAAAGGCAAAGGAGCTTGGACTACAACCAAGGATCAACTACACAGCAAAACTGAGCATAATTTTTAAGGCAAGGAGACGGATATTCAAATAAGGGAATTTCAGACCTTCCTGATGAAAAGACCAGAACTCAAGTGGAAATTTCATCTTCAAATACAAAACTCAAAAGAGACATAAAAAGGTAAATGGGGGGGGGGGGGAAACAAAACCATGTTATTCAATAAGGGAAAATTGTTTACATGCTAATATAATATTATATTGATTTACATATGTTAAATATATGTCAATCTTGAGAATTTTACAGTTATTATGACAATTGAAAGGGATCTACAAAGACCCAGGGTGTCAGTATAAATTAATTGATGTGATGATAAATAACATAATTAAGGGGTGCAAAGGGAGTGTTCTGGGAGAAGAGGTAAGGAGGAGGTAGAAAAGAGTGAATTATGTCACATGAAGAAGCACAAAAATATAGAGGGGAAAAAAGGGAGGGAGAAAAGCAGTGTTTGAGCTTTACTCTCATTGGATGTGGTTCAAGGAAGGAATAACATACTCTGATAAGTATAGAAATCAAACTTGTCCTACAGGCAGTAGGAGTGGAAAGGAGAAAGAAAAGGGTAGGTATATAGAAAGGAGGGAAGTAGCAAGTGGAAAAGGGCAAGGTAAGGAAGGAGTGTCATTAGGGAAGGAAAAGTGAGGAAGATAGTGGTCAAAAACAAAACTCTTTTGAGGATTGTGTTGGTAAGCAAAATGGGTTCTTAACACTTAGTTCGACCAAGTGCCCTTGAAGAGTTTGGCTTTTGTTTCCTTTGAGTAATTCAGTGTATTTTATTGAGTCTTACTAGGTACTAAGCCCCAGGCCCAAACCCCTATTAAGTGTAAAACCTATGTGGGTGTGGATTGGCAACAAAGGTGGGGCCCAAGGTAGGGCTAACTAAGGGGAGGTGCTAACTCAAGAACCAATCATAGCAGCCTAAGTTCTGGTCATTCAGTTGACGTTTGATGATGTCTGAAGCCCTATAAGAAGAGAGGACAGAGCCATTTCTGCAGGGCTCTCACTCATGGTGGTGCTGAGGTGGAGACTCCAGGCAGCTGTAGCTAGGAGCCCTCCAGCTTGTAACCCGGATGCTGAGACTTTGTTAAACTCTGGTAACTATGTACTGGGATTTGAATCAGACAAGGTCTGTCTGTCGATGTTGTAATTTGTTTGTATTTTGTTCTGAAGTTCGGAGTGCTGGCTTTTTCCCCTGAACTAAGTGAATGATATTTGTATGCTGAATTAAAGTAAGCTTGTCAACCCCTAAACGTTGCTTTCCTTACTAAAGCAGATCAAAAGAACTTGTGCTTTTGCAGCGTGCTGGTAGTGTTCTTGTTGTTGGGGTTCAGTTGGTCTCACACCCCCAGAACAGCTGCTAGCTGGATTGTTGAAACAAGGATTGGAAGGATAAGGGAGAAATAAAGGCATAAATGTGGGGGGAATAGGATGGAGAAAAAAACACAGATAGTAACCATACCTGTAAATGTGAGTGGAATGAACTCTCCCATTAAACGGAGGCAGATAGCTGAATGGATTAAAATGTGAGTGGAATGAACTCTCCCATTAAACGGAGGCAGATAGGTGAATGGATTAAAAACCTAGTCTTACAATATACTGTTTACAAGAAACACATTTTAAAAGGGGGTATACACACAAGGGAAAGGTAAAAGACTGTAGTAGAATATATTATGTTTCCACTAAAGTAAAAAGACAGAGGTAGCAATCCTAATCTCACACAAATTAAAAGCAAAGACATCTAATTAAAAGAGATAAGGAAGGACACTATATCCTGCTAAAAGCAATATCGTTACTTAACATATATACATAAAGTGGTATAGCATATAAATTCTTAGAGCAGATGTTAAGGGATTTACAGGAAGAAATAGACAGCAAAACTACACAAGTGGGAGACCTCAACCTCCCCCTCTCTGGACTTGATAAATCTAACCTCAAAATATCAAAGAAAGAAGTTAACGAGGTGAGCAGAATTTAAAAAAAAGGTATATATGTGTTGCAACAATCCAGCTAACAGCTGCTGAGGAGGGCTGTAAAACCAACAACAATTGGCTCACAGGACTCAGCAAGTCCAGGTTCTTTTGATCTGCTTTACTAAGGAAAGCAATGTTAACAGGTTAACAATCTTACTTTAATCCAACATATAAATACCATTCACTTAGTTCGGGGGGGGGGGGGAAGCCTGCACCCTGAACTTCAAAGCAAATACGAACAAATTACTAACATCAACAAGCAGACCTTTCTGATTCAAATCTCAATGCATAATTACCAGAATTTAACAAAGTCCGAACATCTGGGTTTGCAATCTAGGGGCTCTTAACTATAGCTGCCCAGTCTCCACATCAGCACACCGCCAAGAGTGAGAGCCCTAAGCAAATAGCTCTGTCTTCTCTTTTTATGCACTCGTTAGCCACCAACAAGCCTCATCTGAGCCACCAGAACTTAAGCTCTTACTATTGGCTCTTGTCTTAGCAACTCCCCTTAGAACCCACTTGACCTAAAATCGTCACAAAAATGCAACTTAAACCCGCGTGGTCTAAAAGCCTCTGAGGCCAAAAACATGTCACTCAAACCCATGTAGACTTGGCTTTCCCTTGAGGCAAGGAGGTCATCAAGGACTCCTAATTTAATCAAGGAAACAAAGGCAAAACCCTTCAAGGCACTTGGCTTAATAACTGCTAGGAGCCCATCTTGATTCCCAATACAATATGATAGACCTCTGGAGAAAACTGAATGGGGATAAAAAGGAATATACTTTTTCTCAATGGTACGTGGCACATACTCAAAAACTCACCATGTACTAGGGCACAAAAACCTCACGATCCAGTGCAGAAAGGCAGAAATAGTTAATGCATCCTTTTCAGATCATGATGCAATTAAATTTATTTGTAATAAAGGACCATGGAAATATAAACTAAAATTAATTGGAAACTAAATAATCTAATCTTAAAGAGTAAGTGGGTCAAAGAACAAATCATAGAAACAATTAATAACTTCATTCAACAGAATTACAATAATGAGACAACATATCAAAACTTATGGGATGCAGCAAAAGCAGCTCTTAGGGGAAGATTTATGTCTCTAGATGCTTAAATGGATAAAATAGAGAAAAGGAGATCAATGAATTGGGGATGCAACTAAAAAAGCTAGAAAAAGAACAAATTGAAAATCTTCAATTAAATACCAAATTACAAATACTTAAAACCAAAGAAGAGATTAATAAAATTGAAATCAAGAAAACTATTTAATTAATAGATAAAACTAAGAACTGGTTTTATGAAAAAAACAATATAATCAATAAAGCTTTGGTTAATTTGATTTAAAAAAGAAGAAAACCAAATAACCACTACCAAAAATGAAAGGGTGAAATCACTTCCAATAAAGAAGAAGTTAAAAGAATAATTAGGAATTATTTTGCATAATTGTATGCCCATAAATACGACAATCTGAGGGAAATGGATGAATATTTACAAAAATATAAATTGCCCAGGTTAACAGAAGAGGAAGTAAATTATCTAAATAACCCCATCGCAGAAAAAGAAATTGAGAAAGCCATCAATGAACTCCCTAGGAAAAAATCTCCAGGGACAGATGGTTTTACACGTGAATTCTATCAAACATTTAAAGAACAATTAATTCCCATACTTTATAGACTATTTGGGAAAATAGATGAAGGAGTCCTACCAAGTTCTTTTTATGACTCAAATATGGTACCAATACCTAAACCAGGAAGAGTCCAAACAGAGAAATAAAATTAAAGACCAATTTCTCTGATGAATATTGATGCAAGTATTTTAAATACAATATTAACAAAAAGATTGCAGCAACTTATCACGAAAATAATACCCTATGGCCAGGTAGGATTTAATCCAGTAATAAAAGACCGGTTCAATAGTAGGAAAATTATCAGCATAATTGATCATATCAACAACAAAACTAGCAGAAACCATATGATTATCTCAATAAATGCAGGAAAAGCTTTTGAAAAAATATGACACCCATTCCTATTTAAACACTAGAAAGCGAGTCTTTGGTGGAGCCAAGATGGCCACATGAAAACAGCATCTTACTGGAGCTCTCCCACAAATTCTGTCAGATCCCTATAAAAAAGTGAATTTGAGAAGATTTGAGAGAGTTAGAAACCGCGAGCTGTCTGAGTGGGGCAAACTTCCAAGCCAAGAGAGTCTGAAAGGCCAAAGGAACGAATCTGTAGGCTTGGAGAGCGCTCGGTGTGCAGAGCTGCTCCAGACAGCACCAAAGCGGAAGCAGTCAGCTGGGAAAACCACGTGGGAGACAGGCTGGGAGAAAGCTGGGGTCAGGAAACTGGCGGAGACCCCCAGGCCTCCCAACACAGGAAGGCAGCCTGTGGAAGCGAGGAGAGGCAGCTCAAGGCCACCAGCCATGAGACATCAACTCCTGAGGCTTGCAGCCTCTTGAACTTCCAGGAGACATAATGGCCAGGTAAACGGATCTAATCCCTCCCCCCACCGCCCAGAGAATTCCTTGGAGAAAAAACGCTGGAATAGAGGAGACAGAAGTGAGGCTTCAGTGGCCGAGTAGTGGGAGTTGCCCAGTCCCAGTGGGGCAAAGCCAGCAGGGGTCAATGCCAGGAACCCAGACGTACTCTTGCTCCCCCAGGGAAGTGCCAGACGCCAGCTCAAAAAACAAACAGCTGAGACCATTGCTGAAGAGCAACAGTGCTGGAGAGCAACCCTAGGGGAAGAGACATCAGGCAGCCAGACCATTCCCCCACACCTCAGGAAACTGAAGGCTATAATTCACAAAGCTGGGACAAAGAGCCCTGAGCCCCAAAAGGCGAAATTTATTGTAAAGCCAGGAAAAGGCTAACGAACATGAAGAAGAACACAATCGATTCTTTTTATGGAGACAGGCATGATCAAAACACCAATTTGGAAGAGGATAGCAATGACACTATACCCACATCTGATACCTCAAAAGGGAATGTGAACTCGTCACAAGCCCAAAAAGCATTACTGGAAGAGCTAAATGAGGATTTAAAAAACCAAATTGGAGGGGTAAAAGAAAAAATGGAAAAAAATACACTAACAAAATCAATTCCCTAAAGAATAAGACTGGCAAAATGGCTATGGAAATTCGGAATCTAAATAGAAAAAATGACACCCTGAGAGGTAAAATCAACCAATTGGAAAGGGAGACACAAAAACAAAATGAAAACAGTAACTCATTAAAAATTAGAGTTGAGCAAGTGGAAGCTAATGACTCTACGAGGCATCAAGAAGTAGTAAAACAAAATGTAAAGAATGAAAAAATAGAAAAAATGTGAAATATCTAATTGGGAAGACAATTGCCCTGGAAAACAGATCCAGGAGAGACAATTTAAGAGTTATTGGTCTACTGGAAATCCACGATGAAAAAGATAGCCTTGATAGTATCTTCGAAAAATTATCAAAGATAACTGCCCAGGGGTCCTAGAACCAGAGGGCAAAATAGTCATTGAAAGAATTCATCAATCACCCGCTGAGAGAGATCCCAAACTAAAAACACCAAGAAATATTATAGCCAAATTTCAGAATTACAAGTCAAAGAGAAAATATGCAAGCAGCCAGAAAGAAACAATTCAAATATCGAGGACCTACAGTCAAGATCACGGAAGATCTCTCAGCTTCTACATTAAAAGACAGGAGAAATTGGAATATTATATTCTGAAGGGCAAAGGAGCTAGGACTACAACCAAGGATCAACTGTACAGCAAAACTAAGCATAATTTTTCAGGCAAGGAAATGGACATTCAACGAAATAAGGGAATTCCAGACCTTCCTGAAGAAAAAGCCAGAACTCAATGGAAAATTTAATATCCAAATACAAAACTCAAGAGAGACATAAAAAGGTAGACGGGGGGAATCCCCCACAAACCTTATTAATCAATAAGGGCAAATTATTTACATCTTTATATAGGATTATATCACCTCACGTATGTTTTATATATACAAATATATATGTCAATCTTGAGAATAGTACAACTATTATGGCAATTGAAAGCGATACACATAGACTGTGAATGTCTGTATAAAATAACTGATATAAGGATAGAAAAACATAATTAAGAGATGTAAAGGGAGGGCTATTAGAGAAGAGGTAAGGAGGTAGTAGAAAAGGGTAAATTACACCAAATGAAGAGGCACAAAAACACATTTTAGTAGAGGGAAAGAAGGGAGGAGTAAAAAGCAATATTTGAGTTTTACTGTCATATGATCTGGTTCAAGAAGAGAATAACATACCCTGATAAGTATAGAAATCTAACTCGTCTTACAGGAATTAGGAGGGGAAAGGGGGAAAAAGGGAGGGGCTGGTCAGAAGGGAGGGGAGAAGTAGCAAGTGGGAAATGGTGAGATAAGGGAGGGGAATAAAGAGGGAGGGTAAACAGACAAAGGCAGAAGTCAAAAGCAAAACTTTGTTGAGGAGTGGAAGGGGAAAGGGAGAAATGAAAGCACAAACAGGGGGAAATAGGATGGAGAAAGAGACACAGCTAGAAATCATAACTGTGAATGTGAATGGGATGAACTGTCCCATAAAACGGAAGCAGATAGCAGAATGGATTAATGCATAATCCTACAATATGCTGTTTACGAGAAACACATTTGAAACAGGGGGATAAACACAGGGTAAAGGTAAAAGGATGAAGTAAAATATATTGCACCTCAGCCAAAGTAAAAAAAGCAGGTGTAGCAATCCTAATCTCAGACAAAGCAAAAGTAAAGATAGACTTAATTAAAAGACATGAGGAAGGACACTACATCCTGCTAAAAGGCACCATAAGCAGTGACACAATATTATTGTTTAACATATATGCACCAAGTGGTACAGCATACAAATTCTTAGAGGAGAAATTAAGGGAGTTACAGGAAGAAATAGACAGCAAAACTATAATATTGGGAGACCTCAACCTTCCCCTTTCTGAACTTGACAAATCTAACCTCAAAATAAATAACAAAGAAGTTAAGGAGGTGAATAGAATTTTCTTTCTTTTTTATTTAATATATTTAGTTTTCAGCACTTATTTTCACAAGAGCTTGAATTACAAACTTTCTCCCCATTTCTACCCTCCCCCCCCACTCCAAGATGGCTTATATTCTGGTTGCCCTGTTCCCCAGTCAGCCTTCCCTTCTGTCACCCCACTCCCCTCCCATCCCCTTTTCCTTCTCTTTCTTGTAGGTCAAGATTAATTTCTACGCTCCATTGCCTGTGTATCTTATTTTCTACTTGCATGCAAAAACTTTTTTTTTGTTTTTGAACGTCTGTTTTTAAAACTTTGGGTTCCACATTCTCTTCCCTCTTCCCTTCCCACCCACACTCGCTAAGAAGTCAAGCAATTCAACATAGGTCACATGCCTATCATTATGTATAACCATTCCACAATACTCACGTTGTAAAAGACTCACTATATTTTGCTCCTTCCTAACCTATCCCCCTTTATTGAATTTTCTCCCTTGACCCTGTCCCCATTCAAAAGTGTTTGTTTTTGATTACCTCCACCCCCATCTTCCCTCCCTTCTATCATCCCCCCTTTATGATCTTCTTCTTCCTTTTTTCCTGTGGGGTAAGTTACCCAATTGAGTACGTATGGTATTCCCTCCTCAGGTCAAATGTGATGAGACCAAGATTCACTCATTCCCCCTCACCTACCCCCTCTTCCCTCCCAACAGAACTGCTTTTTCTTGCCACTTTTATGCGAGATAATTTACCCCATTCTATCTCTCCCTATCTCCGTCTCTCAATATATTCCTCTCTCATCCCTTAATTTGATTTTATTTCTTTTAGATATCTTCCCTTCATCTTCAACTCACTCTGTGCCCTCTCTCTCTCTCTCTCTCTCTCTCTCTCTATATATATATATATATATATATATATATATATATATATCCATATATACATACATACATACACACTCACATATACATATATATACACATACACACACACACACACACACACACACACACACACACACATATATATATATATATATATATATGAATATTCCCTTCAGCTACTTTAATACTGGGGTCTCATGAATCATACACATCATCTTTCCAGGTAGGAATGTAAACAAAACAGTTCAACTTTAGTAAGTCCCTTGCAATTTCTTTTTCTTGATTACCTTTTCATGCTTCTCTTGATTCTTGTGTTTGAAAGTCAAATTTTCTATTCAGCTCTGGTCTTTTAACTAGGAAAGCTTGAAAGTCCTCTATTTTATTGAAAATCCATATTGTGCCTTGGAGCATTATACTCAGTTTTGCTGGGTAGGTGATTCTTGGTTTTAATCCTAGCTCCATTGACCTCCGGAATATTATATTCCAAGCCGTTTGATCCCTTAATGTAGAAGCTGCTAGTTCTGGGGTTATTCTGATTGTGTTTCCACAGTACTCAAATTGTTTCTTTCTGGCTGCTTGCAGCATTTTCTCCTTGACCTGGGAGCTCTGGTATTTGGTGACAATATTCCTAGGAGATTTCTTTTTGGAATCTATTTGAGGAGGCAATCGGTGGATTTTTCAATTTCTATTTTGCTCTGTGGCTGTAGAATATCAGGGCAGTTCTCCTTGACAATGTCTTGAGAGACTATATCTAGGCTTTTTTTGATCATGGCTTTCAGGTAGTCCAATAATTTTTAAATTATATCTCCTGGATTTATTTTCCAGGCCAGTGGTTTTTCCAATGAGATATTTTACATTGTCTTCCATTTTTTCATTCCTTTGGTTCTGTTTTACAAGATCTTGATTTCTCATAAAGTCACTAACTTCCACTTTCTCCAGTCTAATTTTTAAGGTAGTATTTTCTTCAGTGGTCTTTTGGACGTCCTTTTCCATTTGGCTAATTCTGCCTTTCAAGGTATTCTTCTCCTCATTGGATTTTTAGAGCTTTTTTGCCATTTGATTTAGTCTATTTTTTAAGGTGTTCTTTTCTTCAGTGTATTTTTCAGCATTTTTTTCGGTCTCCTTTAGCAAGTCATTGACTTGTTTTTCATGATTTTCTCTCATCCTTCTCATTTCTCTTCCCAATTTTTCCTCTACTTCTCTAACTTGCTTTTCCAAATCCTTTTTGAGCTCTTCCATGGCCTGAGACTAGTTCATGTTTTTCTTGGAGGCTTTTGTTACAGGCTCTATGACTTTGTTGACTTCTGGCTGTATGTTTTGGACTTCTTTGTCACCAAAGAAGGATTTCAGAGTCTGAGACTGAATCTGGGTGCATTTTCACTACCTGGCCATATTCCCAGCCAACTAACTTGACCCTTGAGTTTTTCAGCGGGGTACGACTGCTTGTAGACTAAAGAGTTCTATGTTCCAAGTCTGGGGGGATGCGCTAGCTCTGCCACACCAGCACTCCTCCTTCCCCAAGAACCCCCAACCCCGAGTAGACTTAGATCTTCAGCAGGCTCTGCATTCCTGCTGTGATCTGCCACTTAATTCCTCCCACCAGGTGGGCCTGGGGCCGGAAGCAACTGTAGCTGTTCTTCTGTAGCTGCCCCACCTCTGCTGCCCCTGGGGCAGTAGCCGAACCTCGAACTCCTTCCACTCCTGCAGCTTTTCCCACTAACCTTCTCTGTTGTCTTTGGTGTTTGTGGGTTTAGAAGTCTGGTAACTGCTGCAGTTCACCGATCCAGGGCGCTAGGGCATGCTCTGTCCGGCTCCTGTTCTGGTTAGTCCGTGCCACACTGGGCTCTGCTCCACTCCCAGCTCCGTGCGGGATAGACCTCACCCAGAGACCATCCAGGCTGCCCTGGGCTGGAGACCTGCTTCCCTCTGCTGTTTTGTGTGTTGTGCAGTTATACAATTAGTTCAGAGCCATTTTTTATAGGTTTTTGGAGGGGCTCAGTGGGGAGATCACGCTAGTTCCTGCTTTTCAGCCACCATCTTGGCTCGGAGGTGAATAGAATTTTAGAAAAGGCAGATATAATAGACCTCGGGAGAAAACTGAATGGGGATAAAAAGGAATATACTTTCTTCTCAGTGGTACATGGCACGTACTCAAAAATTGACCATGTACTAGGGCATAAAAACCTCACAGTCCAGTGCAGAAAGGCAGAAGTGGTCAAAGCATCCTTTTCAGATCATGATGCAATAAAAATTATTTGTGACAAAGAACCATGGAAAAATAAGCTAAAAACTAATTGGAAACTAAATAATCTAATTCTTAAGAATGAGTGGGCCAAAGAACAAATCATAGAAATAATTAATAACTTCATTCAAGAGAATGACAATAGTGAGACAACATACCAGAACTCATGGGATACAGCAAAAGCAGTTCTTCGGGCAAGTTTTATATCCCTAAATGCTTACATGAATAAAATAGGGAAAAAGGAGATCAATGATCTGGGCATACAACTGAAAAAGCTAGAAAAAGAGCAAATTGAAAATCCCCAATTAAATACCAAATTAGAAATACTGAAAATCAAAGGAGAGATTAATAAAATTGAAACCAAGAAAACAATTGAATTAATAAATAAAGCAAAGAGCTGGTTTTATGAAAAAAAACAATAAAATTGATAAACCTTTGGTCAATTTGATTTTAAAAAAAGAAAGAAGAAAATCAAATTACCAGTATCAAAAATGAAAACAGCGAGTTCACCCCTAATGAAGAGGAAATCAAAACAATAATTAGGAATAATTTTGCCCAATTGTATGCCCATAAATTTGACAACCTTAGAGATATCAATGAATATCTACAAAAATATAAATTGCCCAGGTAAACAGAAAAGGAAGTAAAATTTCTAAACAACCCCATCTCAGAAAAAGAAATTGATCAAGCCATCAATGAACGCCTTAGGAAAAAATCTTCAGGGACAGATGGTTTTACATGTGAATTTTATCAAACATTTAAAGAACAACTAATTCCTATACTTTGTAGACTATTTGGGAAAATAGGTGAAGGAGTCCTACCAAATTCTTTTTATGACACAAATATGACAATAATACCCAAACCAGGTAGAGTCAAAACAGAGAAAGAAAATTATAGAGCAATTTCCCTAATGAATATTGATGCAAAAATTTTAAATAAAATGTTAGCAAAAAGATTGTAGCAACTTATCACGAGAATAATACACTATGACCAGGTATGATTTATTCCAGGAATGCAAGGTTGGTTCAATATTAGGAAAGCGATTACCAAAATTGACCACATCAACAACAAAACTAGCAAAAACCATATGATCATCTCAACAGATGCAGAAAAAGCCTTTGACAAAATGTAACACCCACTCCTATTAAAAAACACTAGAAAGCATAGGAATAAATGGAGCCTTCTTTAAAATTATAAACAGCATCTACCTAAAACCATCAACAAGCATTATTTGTAATGAGGATAAGCTAGATGCATTCCCAATAAGATCAGGGGTGAAACAAGAATGTCCATTGTCACCCATACTATTCAATTTGGTACCAGAAACGTTAGCTGTAGCAATAAGAGAAGAAAAAGAAATTGAAGATATTGGAATAGTCAAAGAAGAAACTAAATTATCACTTTTTGCAGATGGTATGATGATTTACTTAGAGAATCCAAGAGAATCAAGTAAAAAAACTACTTGAAACAATAAACAACTTTAGCAAAGTTGCAGAATATAAAATAAACCCACATAAATCCTCAGCGTTCCTATACATTACTAACAAAGTCCAACAACAAGAGATAGAAAAAGAAATTCCATTCAAAGTTACTGTAGACACCATAAAATACTTGGGAGTCTATCTGCCCAGAAAAATGCAGGGACTAAATGAACATAACTATGAAACACTTTCCACGTGAATAAAGTCAGATCTAAATAAATGGAAAAATATCGGTGGCTCTTAGGCTGAGCAAATATAATAAAAATGACAATTTTACCTAAATTAATCTATCTATTCAGTGCCATGCCAAATGAATTACCAAAAAATTATTTTACAGAGTTGGATAAAATAACAACAAAATTCATCTGGAAGAACAAGAGGTCTAAGGTATTAATGAAAAGAAGTGCTGGAGAAGGTGGCCTAGCCATACCAGATATTAAACTGTACTATAGAGCAGCAGTCATCGAAACTACTTGGTACTGGCTAAGAAACAGAGTTGTGGATCAGTGGAATAGGATAGGTACACAAGATGGAGAAGCCAACGACTATAGCAAACTACTCTTTGATAAATGCAAAGAGGCCAGCTTCTGGGCTAAGAATTCACTATTTCACAAAAACTACTGGGAAAATTGGAAAACGGTAGTGCAGAAACTGGGCATAGACCAATATCTTACACCATATACCAAAATAAAGTCAAAATGGGTTCATGATTTAGGAATAAAGGCTGAAACTATAAGCAATTTGGGAGATCAAGCAATAGTTAACCTATCAGATTTATGGAAAAGAAAAGAATTCATGACCCAACAAGAGATAGAGAGCATTACAAAATGCAAAATGGATAATTTTGATTATGTTAAATTGAAATGTTTTGTACAAAAAAAGTCAATGCAACATAGATTAGGAGGGAAGCAGAAAATTGGGAGAAAATCTTTACACCCAATGTCTCTGATAAAGGCCTCATCTCTAAAATATACAGGGAAGTGAGCCAATTTTATAGGAATACCAGTCATTCCCCAAATGAGAAATGGTCAAAGGATGTGAACAGACAGTTTTCAGAGGAAGAAATTAAAAACATCTATAAGTCATATGAAAAAATGCTCTAAATCACTATTTATTAGAGAAATGCAAATCAGAACAACTCTTAGGTACCACATCTCTCCTGTCAGATTGGCTAACATGACAAAACAGGAAAATGGTAAATGCTGGAGAGGATGTAGGAAAATTGAACATTGATGGTTTGTGGAGCTGTGAACAGATCCAGCCATTCTGGAGAGTCATTTGGAGCTATGCCCAAAGGGCTATAAAAATGTTCATACCCTTTGACCCAGCAATATCACTTCTAGGGTTGTATCCCAAAGAGATCACACAAGTGGGAAAAGCATCCATACGTACAAAAATATTTATAGCGGCTCTTTTTGTGGTAGCTAAGAATTGGAAATCAAAGGGATGCCCATCAATTGGGGAGTGGCTGAACAAACTGTGGTATATGAAGTTAATGTAATACTATTGTGCTATAAAAAACGGGGATGATACGGACTTCATAACAACCTGGAAAAACCTATGCGATATGATGCTGAGTGAGCGGAGCAGAGCCAGGAGAACATTATACACAACCATAGATACATGGATTCTGTGAGGACTAACCCTGGCAGACTTTGCTCTTCTCAGCAACAGAAGATGCAAAGACAACTACAAAGGACTCACAATGGAGAATACTGTCTATATCCAGAAAAAGAACTATGAAGTATGAATGTAGATTGAGGCACACTTCATGCACGCCATTTTCCCCCTTATTTTTCTCTCTTTTGTTTCTGTTTTTGGGTTTTTTATGGTTCTGTTTCTTCTTTCTCATGATTCATTCCATTGGTCATAATTCTTCTCCACAACTTGACTAGTGTGCAAATTAATTCAATGCGAAGTTATATGTGGGATTCCATGCCATCTTGGGGAGGGAGGGGAGCAGGAAGGGAAGGAAATCTGGAACTCAAAATTATGTAGAACCGAGGTGTTGTAAACTAAAAATAAAAAAAAATTTAAAAATTTAAAAAAATAAAAAAGAAAGGTGAGTCTTCCTTAAAATTGTAAGTAGTATTTACTTAAAACCATCAGCAAGCATTATATATAATGGGGATAAGCTAGATAAATTCCCAATAAGATCAGGGGTGAAACAAGAATATCCATTATCACCCCTATTATTCAATTTAGTCCTGAAAATCTTAGCTTTAGCAATGAGAGAAGAAAAAGAAATTGAAGGAATTAGAATAGGCAAAGAAGAAATCAAATTGTCACTCTTTGCAGATTATATGATGATTTACTTAGAGAATCCAAGAGAATCAAGTAAAAAACTACTTGAAATAATAAAAAATTTTAGCAAAGTTGCAGGATATAAAATAAACCCACAGAAATCCTCAGCATCCCTGTGTATTACTAACAAACCCCAAAAGCAAGAGATAGAAAGAGAAATCCCATTTGAAGTTACCGTAGACACCAAAAAATATTTGGGAGTCTACCTGCCAAAACAAACCCAGGACTTATATGAACACAATTGTGAAAGACTTTTCACACAAATAAATTCAGATCTAAATAAATGGAAAAATATCAGTTGCTCGTGGTTACACTGAGCTAGTATAATAAAAATGACAATTTTACTTAAATTAATTTATTTATTTAATGCCATACCAATCAAACTGTCAAATTATTTTACAGAGCTTGTTAAAATAAAAACAAAATTCATCTGGAAGAATAAAACATCCAGAATATCAAGGGAATAAATGAACAGAAATGCTAGGGAAGGTGGGCTAGCCATACCAGATATTACACTACACTATAACACAGCGATCATCAAAACTACTTGGTACTGGCTAAGAAACAGACTGGTGGATCAGTGGAATAGGATAGGTACACAAGATGCTATAGTCATTCACATACCCAAAGAATCCAACTTCTGGGCTAATAATTCACTATTTCACAAAAACTGCTGGGAAAATCGGGAAATGGTAGGGCAGAAACTGGGCATAGACCAATATCTTACACCATATACCTAAATAAAGTCAAAATGGGTTCATAATTTAGGAATAAATGTTGATACTCTAAGAAATTTGGGAGAGCAAGGAATAAATAGTTTACCTGTCATATTTATGGGAAAGGGAAGAATTCATGACCCAACAAGAGATAGAAAGCATTACAAAATCCAAAATGGATAATTTTATTATGTTAAATTGAAAAGTTTTTATGTAAACAAAGCCAATGCAACCAAGATAAGGAGGGTAGCAGAAAATTGGGAGAAAATCTTTACAACCAATGTCTCTGATAAAGGCCTCATGTCTTAAATATACTGGGAACTGAGCCAAATTTATAGGAATACAAATCATTCCCCAATTGAGAAATGGTCAAAGGATATGAACAAGCAGTTTTCAGAGGAAAAAATTAAAGATATCTATAAGTCATACGAAAAAATGATCTAAATCACTATTGATTAGAGAAATGCACATCAGAACAACTGTTAGGTACCACATCTCTCCTGTCAGATTGGCTAACACGACAAAGCAGGAAAAAGATAAATGCTGGAGAGGATGTAGGAAAATCGAACATTGTTGATGGAGTTGTGAACTTATCCAGCCATTCTGGAGAGACATTTGGAACTCTGCCCAAAGGCATACCTTTTGACCCAGCAATACCCCTTCTAGGGCTATATCCCAAAGAGATCATACAAGTGTGAAAGGAACCCGTATGTACAAAAGTGTTTATAACAGCTCTTTTGTGGTGGCAAAGAACTGGAAATCAAGGAGATGCCCATCAATTAGGAAATGGCTAAAGCAATTGTGGTACATGAATGTAATGGAATACTATTGTGCTATAAGAAACGAAGAGCAGACGAACTTCATTAAAACCTGGAATGACTTATATGAACTGATGCCGAGCGAGGGGAGCAGAAACAAGAGATCAATATACACAATTACAGACACAAGGTATCAGTAAGGACTAACTTTGGTAGATTTGACTCCTCTCATCAATGCAAGATTCAATAACAGCTCCAAAGGACTCATGATGGAAAAAGCTACACACATCCAGAGAAAGAATTATGGAGTCTTAATGAACACTGAGGCAAACTTTTTACTCTCTTTTTTTCCTTCTTTTTTGGTTTTGTTTCTCCTTTCTCATGATTCATTCCATTGGTTATAATTCTTCATTACAACTGGACAATTATGTAAATGAGTTAAATGTGAATCCTACATTGGATTACATGCCAGCTAAGGGGCTTAGGGGGAGGAGTGGGAGGAAGAGAAAATTTGGAACCCAAAAACTTGTGGAACTAAGTGTTTTAAACTAAGAATAAAAAATAGATTCATTAAAATAAAAAGGAAGAAAAGCTCCACTCTCCTTCAGGGGTAAACGGGGTGACTTCCAAGGTTAAAATCATTTCTGTGCAGAAGGACCCAACGCCGTTGTAGCTTCCCCAGAATCTAAGCCTGTTCCAACACGTCCATCCATGTTTGCTGAATGAAGCGCTCTCTTCTGAAAACCTGAGAGCCAATAAGAGATTGTAGCTAGACCACTGACCCTGTGGTCAGGATGGCTTGGGTTCAGGTTCTACTCATGAAAAATGCTGGTAGAGAGTCCATGGATAAGTCCCTCACTTCTGTGTCCCAGGCTACTCTCTGAGACTAGAAGCTCCAAACAAGTTGCTGATAAAAAACAACAGAAATCCTACTGTGATCTAGAGGAGTCAGCACATCCTTATGCTGTGTTTCCAAACCTATTTCCTGTCACATGCATTGGCCTATGGGGCATTCCATGAGGAACTTAAGAAACAGCACCACGGAGAGCATTTGAAAGCTCTACTCCAGAATATCAAGAAGCACAAACCTATCCTACACCAAGAGTGTGAGTAGCCACTGCTGCCATTGACAGAAACAGCTTCTCCCCATCATACTCGATCAGAGCCTCTTTTTGGTCCCCAACGGGGAGGGGGGGAAGTTGCAACCTTGATGCCACATGTGGCCCTCTAGGTCTTCAAATGCGGCCCTTTGTTCTATTAAGTTTTTTATTATTTATTTAATTTATTTAATATATTTAGTTTTCAGCATTGATTTTCACTAGAGTTTGAATTATGAATTTTCTCCCCATTTCTACCCTCCTGACCACTCCAAGATGGCATATATTCTGATTGCTCCATTCCCTAGTAAGCCCTCCTTTTTGTCACCCCACTCCCCTCCCATCCCCTTTTCTCTTCCTTTCTTGTAGGGCAAGATAAATTTCTATGCCCCATTGCCTATGTATCTTATTTCCTAGTTGCATGCAAAAACTTTTTTTTTTGTTTTTGAACATCTGTTTTTAAAACTCTGAGTTCCAAATTCTCTCCACTCTTCCCTCCCAACCTACCCTCTCTAAGAAGGCAAGCAATTCAACATAGGCCACATGCATATCATTATGTAAAACTCTTCCACAATACTCACGTTCTGAAAGACTAACTATATTTTTTCTCCTTCGTAACATATACCCCTTTATTGAAATTTCTCCCTTGATCCTGCCCCTTTTAGAAAGTGTTTTTTATTATCTCCTCCCTCTATCTACCCTCCCTTCTATTGTCCCCCCTTTTTATCTTCTTCCTTCTTCTTTCCTGGGGGGTAAGATACTCAATTGAGTGTGTATGGTATTCCCTCTTTGGCTCAAATTCGATGAGAGCAAGATGCACTCATTCCCCCTCACCTGCCCCCTCTTCCCTTCCTACAGAACAGCTTTTTCTTGCCACTTTTATGTGAGATAATGTACACCATTCTATCTGTATATATATACATACGTACATACATATTCCCTTCAGCTAACCTAATACTGAGGTCTCATGAATCATACACACCGCCTTGCCATGTAGGAATGTAAACAAAACAGTTCAACTTTAGTAAGTCCCTTATGATTTCTCTTTCTTGTTTACCTTTTCATGCTTCTCTTCATTCTTGTGTTTGAAAGTCAAATTTTCTATTCAGCTCTGGTCTTTTCACTGAGAAAGCTTGAATGTCCTCTATTTTATTGAAAGTCTGTATTTTGCCTTGGAGCATGATACTCAGTTTTGTTGGGTAGGTGATTCTTGTTTTTAATCCTAGCTCCATCGACCTCCGGAATATCATATTCCAAGCCCTTTGATCCCTTAATGTAGAAGCTACTAGGTCTTGTGTTATTCTGATTGTGTTTCCACAGTACTCAAATTGTTTCTTTCTGGCTGCTTGCAGTATTTTCTCCTTGATCTGGGAGCTCTGGAATTTGGCACAATGTTCCTAGCAGTTTTCTTTTTGGGATCTTTTTTTGGAGGCAATCGGTGGATTCTTTCAATTTCTATTTTACCCTGTGGCTCTAGAATATCAGGGCAGCTCTCCTTGATAATTTCTCGAAAGATGATATCTAGGCTCTTTTTTTGATCATGGCTTTCAGGTAGTCCAATAATTTTTAATTATTTCTCCTGGATCTATTTTCCATGTCAGTGGTTTTTGCAATGAGATATTTCACATTGTCTTCCACTTTTTCATTCCTTTGGTTCTGTTTTATAATATCTTCATTTCTCATTAAGTCACTAGCTTCCACTTGCTCCAATCTAATTTTTAAGGTAGTATTTTCTTCAGTGGTCTTTTGGACCTCCTTTTCCATTTGGCTAATTCTGCCTTTCAAAGCATTCTTCTCCTCATTGGCTTTTTGGAGCTCTTTTGCCATTTGAGTTAGTCTGTTTTTTTAAGGTGTTGTTTTCTTCAGTGTATTTTTCAGTATTTTTTGGGTCTCCTTTAGCAAGTCATTGACTTGTTTTTCATGGTTTTCTCACATCCTTCTCATTTCTCTTCCCAATTTTTCCTCTACTTCTCTAACTTGCTTTTCCAAATCCTTTTTGAGCTCTTCCATGGCCTGAGACCAGTTCATGTTTTTCTTGGAGGCTTTTGATGTAGGCTCTTTGACTTTGTTGACTTCTTCTGGTTGTATGTTTTGGTCTTCTTTGTCACCAAAGAAAGATTCCAAAGTCTGAGACTGAATCTGAATCCATTTTCACTTCTTGGCCATGTTCCCAGCCAACTTACTTGACCCTTGAGTTTTTCCTCCGGGCACGACTGCTTGTAGTGCAAAGACTACGTTGTTCCAAGCTTGAGGGGATGCGCCATTGTTTTCAGAGCTATTTCTATGCAGTGAGCTCTGCCACACCAGCGCTCCTCCTCCCCCAAGAACCACCAACCTGGACCTGACTCAGATCTTAAGCAGGCTCTGCACTCCTGCTCTGATCCACCACTTAATTCCTCCCACCAAGTGGACCTGGGACTGGAAGCAACTGCAGCTGTAGTTCCGTAGCTGCACCACCCATGCAGCTCCGGTGTAGCCAGAATGGACTTTGTTTTCTTGGAATGACTCAGCTTGCCTCGTTGAGCTTCCCTGGATGCTGGGGCTTGCTCTTTCAGGGCAGGACCAGAGCTTCCTGTGTGATGAGTCGTGGCGCTGGCTGAGGGGAGGTGTGTTAACATGGTCTACGCTAGGGGGAGGGGCCAAGTCAAGAACCAATCGGCCCTGGTCGTTCAGGCGGCGCTTGATGATGTCAAAAACTCTATAAGAGGGGAGAGGACAGCTTGAAGATCCTCCTTTCCTTTTCTGGTTGGAGCCAGAGACGCCTACAGCCGAAGCTGAGCTGCCGGTAGCAGAGCTGACTAGAGGCTAGTGGCTAATCTTCTTACCATAGAGGGGAAGCATGTATACGATTTTGCCTTATACCATCTCACTTCTCTGTGGCCTCCTGGTTACCCTTGTAAGGCGGACTTATTGGGCCTGGAAGCTTTTGATGAAAATATCAAAATGGGGACGCTGGTTTGTGGGCCTGTTATTGTGGAGTGTAAATACATGCTTTAGTTCTCCTGCCTTCTGCCTAGAGAATTCCTTATATCTTGAGGTTCTGGACCTTTTAGGCACATATGAGATTCTCTTTGAAATCATAAATTCTGCCTTCCTAATATATCCGGGGACAGGGAAGATGGGCAAACTGTGAACTCCTTTCACTCTGTCCACCGCAGCTTTTCCCACTAACCTTGTCTTTGGTTTTTGTGAGTTGAGAAGTCTGGCAACTGCCATAGCTCACTGATTCAGGGCCCTAGGGCCTGTTCCACCGGGCTCCTGGTCTCATTGCTCCTGCCACCACCCACACTGGGCTCTGCTTCCCTCTGCTGCCAGCTCTGGGTATAATAGACCTCACCCAGTGACCATCCAGGCAGTCCTGGGCTGGAGGCCTGCTTCCCTCTGCTATTTTCTGGGTTTTGCAGCTCTAGAATTTGTTCACAGCCATTTTTTGTAGGTTTTGAAGGGACCTGGCGGGGAGCTAAGGCAAGTCCCTGTTTTCCAGCCCCCATCTTGGCTCTGCCCCCTGTTCCTTTAAGTTAGAATTCCATCAAAAGGCCCCATTTGTCCCTCCTTTGGTAGGAAGTCAGGAAGTCTTGGGTTCCGATCCTGTCTCTGTTGTACACTGGTTGTGTGACGTGTGCCAGTCACTCAACATCTCAGTGTCTCTGGCAATTCTGTGGGACTACAAGTTAGAGAAGAGCTGCTTATCTGCACTGGTGAAGGATGTTTTCTAGACCTGGGAAATCATGGGTCCAATCCCATCCCCATGACAGATAGCTGGTGTGGATCTGCCTGGGTGGATCTCACTGAGGATATCACTCATTCCCTCCAAGGACACTGATCGCTCCCACCCATGCTGTGGGACCCTCCTCCAGGACCTTCCCTGAGGTCCCCGCTGCTGTTCTGCCTCACTTGCTGGGGGCCTCTTCAGGTCATCTTCACATTAATCATGTTTCAGTGAAGCCCATGGGCTACCCCCTCACCCTCTGTGGCCAGCTAGTTATCTTTTTCCATCATTCACCTCTTAGCTAACATTCTTGCCACCACCTCTTCTGCTAAATTGTTTTAAAGTACATACACAGAGGGCTTTGCAATTGATGAAACACTTTCCTTACAACCCTGCTGGGGTGCTTAGAATGCAAGGATTATTTCTGATTTAAAGATGGGGAACCAGGGCCCAGAGGGCAGTGACTTGCCTGAAGCTTCTGAATCCAAAGCCAGTGCTTTTCCTCAGTCTGGTGATTTTCCCCTGGCTTTTCCCTTCTTCCATTTGCTAGCTGTGTGACAGGGGAATTCACTGCTTACCCTCTCAGTGCCTCATTTTCCTTACCTGCAAAATAAAATTTGCCAAAGCTGATAAGAGAAGAGTACTTTAGATACCTTAAAGCTATGGGAGCCATTAAGACCTTTAGAGTCAGAAAGTGACCTTAGAGACCAGAGAAGGTCCAAGGGAAATGAGGCCCAGAAAAGGTGAGCCACTTTCTCACAGTCACACAGCTAGGAAGGAGCAGAGCTGGGATCTGAATGCAGGTGCTCTTACTTCCAATCCAGAACCACTTCAGATGCCTCCTAGGAATAGGGCTGCTCCATAACTTATCACAGGGAGGACTTCGCAGCTAAGTCATAGGAAGATTCTCTACTTCTGCCTTTTTCTATTTATTTCCTTGTCTCATGTTCTGTTCAAACTTATGTGTCTCTGTTGCCAAAACAAAACACCAGAACAAACCACCAACAGGTTGTTTCAGGTGTAGAAAGGCCCAGATCTTTTCTCCAGCCTCTCCCCATACTGACAGTTATTGACTTTTTTTCCAATACAATGAAGTTCTATGTATGGAAAGACTCATGAAGAGTAGTGCTTGTCTGAAGGGTACAAATTCCACAGATCATGTTCAACTGGAGAAGAGCGCATGGGCACCGTGAGAGTGCTACTGAGGAGAGCATGAGAAGGGAGAAGGAAATGCCTCTTCCCAGCCTCCAATTTTAACTTTTACCCATGCTAGCCAGGTGCCAAACCCAGCTATTGCCATGCCACCAAAGAGAGGCAAGTTTTATGAGTGCCTGCTAAATTCTAGCACCTTGGAACAAAGTCCAGTGGGCTCCACCCTCATAACAGCTCATTGTGTAGAATTCTCTTCCTTTTGGTCAAGTTGAGTTGAAATTTGTCAGTGGCATAAAATAAAAATGATGACGAGAGACAGGGCAGCACAGATTTGCCAATGTTCTGTACGGGTGGAGAACACTGCCAAAGGGCAAAACCTGTGCTTGTTTTTAGAAGTTTAGCTCTTTCACCAAAGTTTGCTTCTTCCATACCAAAAAAACTTGCCCAGAGTAGGTCCTCATTGGAAAACAGCCTGATGAAGTGAAAAGGAAGCTAGATTCGGTGTTTCAAGACCCAGCTCTGCCCCTGACTTAATCTGTAAACTAAGGCTGTTGGGCTGGGTGACTCTAAAGTTCCTCCCAGTTACAAGTGGAGGATTCCATAAAAGGAACAATCACCAACCTGCAGGTAACTACTGGTCTCTAAGGGTCACCTCAGGCACTGAGGGGCTAAGGGATTTTCCCAAGATGACACACCCCCTGAAAGTGTCAGGGGAAGGACTAATAATCCAGGGGCCCCTACCTCCAAGGCTGGCTCTCTCTCTACTACACCCAACTACCCAAATCTCTTGGAAGAATTACACCTTGGAAAAATGTCATTGGTATTTGTATATCACCTTTCATACCCTAGAAAGCTCCAAAGACTTAGCATCCATTATTGTGATTCTTTCACTGATCTTTAGGGCTGAGGCTCTTTTCATCTGAAAGAGAAAAATAGAAATGATTGTTGCTTTTAATGCAACCTGAGTTTCAATGTCACTTTGTAACATTTTGTTCTCTCTTTTTGTCCTAAGGATTTGCTGAATTTTATTCAGGAAAATTTTAAGAAAAGGGTATGTGTCTTCTTCACAAAAGATCCCAAGGCCACGTAAGCCACTTTTGCTTCTCTTGTGGGTTTGGTCCCTGATTACAAAAAAGTTCTGTTAAATCCTATTCAACAAGCACATTGAGCATCTGGTACATGGATGGCATTGGCTTCATGTTAGGCCTTACCTGAAACCTAACTGTATCTACCTGGTAAATCACAGAGGTGTAGGGAGAAGAAATCCCATGAAAGATCCATACATTCAGCCATGACTTATTAATCACCTACTGTGTACCAAAGAGTATGGTTTGTATTAGAAGACACTTGAGAGGTCAGCAGGTCCAATTGAATCTCATGAGCACTTAAGTCTCTGCTATGTGAGAGGCACCATCCAACCTCCCATTTCACAAATAAGGAGAAGTGAGGACCTGGTAACTGATCCACAATAAGGATGACTCACAGAGCTTGTATCTGAACTCAGGTTTTCCAGCTCCAAAGTCATGGCTCTATCCATTACACCAGGCCACAAAAAGGGGGGCCTCAAGAGTCACCCCTCAGTGCTCCAGAACCTTGGCATTCTGTGGGATAGGCTCCATCCAGATTGTTCTATCACATCATCTCCCCTTTGAGTAGCATCCAATCTTTCTTACCCAGGAACAAATTTAAACTGATGCTACAGTGATTAGGAGGTCAAGATACTCAGAGGAGAGTGGTCCAGTCTTGTGTGCATTGTGCTGATGACAGCACCAACAATGCCAAGCTGAAAATTGGGCATTCTATCCTAAAGACACTCCTGGGCAAATCCCTCAGAACCCCAGTGCCTCAGGTAGCTAGCTTTCTAAGCCAATGCGTTCCTAACAAAGGAGGTGCTGACCCATCTTGCTAAAGAAGAGTCTTTTCTACAAAGGAACCCAAAATTCCATCCTCTTCCCCTGCTGAAAGCTCTTCGCACCAAGGAGGGATTAGCTTCCTTCAGCTTGGCCCCAGGGGGGCAGACCTAAGAGCACTGAGTGAAGATACAACAGGCAGATTTAGAGTTAACCTAAGGTAAAGATGACCAACAATTAGAACTGCCCCCAAAGAGAAACAGGCTCTGCTTCTTTAGAGGTTGCCAAGCAAAGGTCGCTTAACCACATGTCCAACAGAATGGAAGCTCCTTGAAGGCAAACCCTGTTCTTCATTTTGTTTTTTTATGCCCAGTACCTAACCTAGTGCCTTCCATATCAGGTTTTTGCTTTGGATTGCTTTGCAAGTTGCACAGGGATGATGAGAATTGGACTAATGGACGACTGAGGGGCCATCCAGCCCTGAAATCTTGTGATTCTGGAATGATTTTAGAATCATTCACGTGCTGACAGTCACATTGTGTAACCAACAAGAGTCAGGATCTGGTGGCTCCGTAGCTGTCTGCTTCAACCTCAGCAAACAGCCCAGAACCCAGGAGAAAGCCCTGGAGCCTTCCAAGGAGCAGAGAGAGCTCACCAAAGCATACGCACTTCAGCGGGTCAGAAAGGCTCCGGAACGTGTGCAGATTCTGCCATGAAATCGGAAGAGCCGAGGAGAGATGAGGAGCCGTTGGGAGCAAGTACGTCTGAAAACTGGAGAGAGGGAACAACTGACAGGTCCAACCCCCGCCGCTGCTCCAAAGGGAGGAGATGAAAGAAATGTTGAAGCAAAAGCTTGAAAACCGATCGGCCGCCAGAAATCCTTGGGACAGAACCGTTCTCAAATGCACAAGGAATTGTCTTCAGATTGAAAAGGACCCGAGGATGTTCCTGCCGTCACACAAGGCACGAATTTCTGTTCCTCCCGAGGTATCACAAAAAAATTCTGGAAAATGCTCCAAAGAATCTATTTAAGACGACAGGAAAACGCGCGCTTATTGTTATCTTTAAAGGATTCTTTGGCAATTTTGGGTTTTATTCCATTTTATTCCATTAGTTCCCTCCTTTACTGAGCCTCCCTTCACAAGAAAAAGAGATAGTCAAGCACCACCAAGACCACTTCCTATTATGTATGCGACACTCTGTCCCGGTGGTTCCCCCCTCCCACCAAGAAGAGTGTACCCGGCTGCTGGGCCATCTGTTCTCTGGAAGCGAGGCTGTTCATTACAGTTAGTGGAAGGTCAGCTGCCTTCTCATTTTCCGTTGACGTCATTGCTGGGTATGTTGTTTCCCCTCTTTTGCCATCTTCAATCTATGCCGTTCTTACAAGTTTTGCCAGGCGTCTCTGCATGAGATTGCTAAGGAAGATCACGGAAAAAGAGAAGAGAAGAGGATGGAGGACAAGACTTTGGGAGGGAGATAGAGGCTACGGGGTCCGATGGAGAGATGTCCGGCCTTGGAGGCAGGATGATCTGGGTTCAAATTCCTCCTTAGACGCTTGTTAGCTGTGCAACCCTGGGTAAGTGCCATAAACTCAATTTCTGCTCCTGTAAAATCTAGGGGATTGGCACGATTCCAGAGGACCCACAAGAAAGTATCTGTCCATCTCTTGAAACAAAGAAGTGGCGAACTCAGGGTGTGGAAGGAGACATACCATATGGCCAACTTAGGGATTTGTTACCAAAGCTTTGTAGCTCTTAAAAAAACCAATGGGGAAAGCGGAGATGGGAGGGAGGGAAAATTTTTGTTAAGTGAAAAATATTAAGGGAAATTTAAAGCAAAGTTGGACTTGGTGTCCTCTAAGGTCCCTTGCAGCTCTAAATCCATAACCTCAAGACTCATCCTATAACACGTCTAGAGAAGAAGCTTGTACCCAGGAAGTGCTTTGTGAATATATGTTGAATTGAAGGAGTCTTAAGAGTGGTGAGAGGAAAATCAGTAGAATATGGTACCCTGAAGTCCTAGGAATAGAGTCTGCAGCAGCAGAGGGTCACAAAGATCCTAGGGAAAATGAGGACAAGAATTGGGCCATTGGCTATTTTGGAGTTCAGCAGAGGTCATGTCACAAGAGGTTGAGGAAAGGGGGCAGAAGGGAGTAAAGAATTGGGAGAACCAGTTGATATGACAAGCTTATCAAGAAGTTAAATGGCAAAGGCCAGGAGAGATATGGGATGGTTGCTAGGTGGGGCAGAACATTCAAGGATTGGGACACTGTGTTCTTAGGCAGATTGGAATGGGTCACCTGAGGACGTGCTTGGATCCCCCTTGAAGGAGGAAGCCAACAGTCCATGAGCCATTGTTGAGGGAGGACATTCTTGGGTTGGCCTCAGTGACTTCTGAGATTCCTTTCCAACTTTGAGAATCTGGGATTTGGTGACCAGATCTTCCTTAACCTTGAATCTCCCTCAGTACTTCAATTAAAGTTCATGGGACATTATCAGTAAAGAAATATTTGCTAAATGAAGATTTTTAAATCCTCCCATCTTATAATGGTTTCAATAGCATTAAAACAAGGGTTTTTGTGACATGTATAATTTTTTCTTTGTTTAAGATGGCAACCGTATTCATACAATATTTCAAGGAACCCTTATCTCATTGATACTCATGTGGGCACCCACTGCCTTGATGCACCTATGAGTGAATGAGTGAAAAAGCATTGATTAAGCCTTCAACGTTTTCCAAGCAACATGGACAATAGTTGTTCTATAGGAGCTACCTACATTCTAATGGGGGACATTGTGACCAGGGAGGAGCCATTTGGTTTAGAAAGCTACAGGGACTGGGAGTGAGCCATAGGGAGATAGACTGACACACCCCTTTTAGGTGTAATTGCAGGACTGATTTGATTATGGTAGGGATTAGAGTGAAGCATGACAAGGGCCTTCTTGAAAAATAGGCCACATGAGGGGCTCACCAATCAGGATGGGGGAGGGAATAAAAGCCTGTGGTGAAGGATTCAAAAGCTAAAAAGTAAAACATCCACAGCATGGTCACTGCTGTAGTAGCAAGGGGTGGTCTGGTTGTGAGAAGATGACAGTGAAGGAAGAAATGTCACTTGATAGCTTCTCTTCAAGAAGAGTTGAAATGGACCTGTAGCCTATCTCAATCTTGGGAGCCCCCTGAGCAGAGCCAAAGTGATTTGCAGAGCACACAAACTCACCTCACCAGGGCACATATCCTCAAAACTCTACCTGTCAGAAGGCATCTTCCACTGGTACTGCCTTTGGGGCCCCAGGGTCACCACCTCCATTCAATCCAGAGGCATCAGAGGAGTGGAAAGATTTCCAGCAAGAATCTGCTGTTAATTAGAGGAAATGAGATAACATTTATATGTGTCTCCCACAGAGTCTATGTGGATGGCTAATCCTTTCTTCTTCCTTCCTCCCACAATATATCCTTCTACTCAGAAACAGCATGTGTAAATGCCCAAAACCAGCATGCAGCAGGAACTCAGATCTACCAAATTGAGAAACAGAATTATAAAAAACATACCAAAGAATTTCCTACTGATGCCCTTGGGGATATTCAGTTTGAAACATTAGGGAAGAAAGGAAAGTGTCTATGTGGCATAACTAGCCAGTCCATAAGTGGACCCAGCCAAGAATTCCTTGAATTGTTTTACAGGAATGTGATGTTGAGAGGGGGTAGAGGGAAGGGAGAAGGCAGAAAAAGAAAACAGGAGTAGGGAAACAAGCATGAAGTGGAGGAAGGAGAATTGTTAGGAGAGGGGCGAACACTCAAAATTATTATAGAGGAATCTAACAGTTTTGATCAGAGATAACCAAAGGTCATGGCACTGCCACTATCTAAATGGAAGAGCTCATGGAGGTCACGTATCTCTTCTGGGTCTCCCCATCTTCATTTGTCGCAAGAAGGCAGTGCACTGGTTATTTGTGTACATTCTTTCCAGCTCTATATTTCTAAGATTTTAAAATTCAATATGTAATGACTGGTGCATTATAGGCACATAGAATCAAAGATTTAGGGTTGAAGGGTCATCTAGTTCAAAACTAACTGAATCAGAAAGCTAATTAATGCTGCTACTGTTGCTTCTTCCCCTCTCCATAAAGTACATCAGTTTATCACATGGCACACACCCAGAAATACTCTATGAGTTGATGACCCAACACTGGCATCTTAAGACCCTCTATCTAGTTATATCCATGGCTGGAGGAGTTAAAAACTTTTCCCTCAGGCCTCTCATGTGCAAGATCTTAAGCTGCCTCATCTACATAGCTCAATCCAAAGGTGAGGAATCAACTCATTGATTGGTTGCCAAGGGTTTTTATTTTTACTAATCACCTGATACACTATATTTTTAAATTCTGAACCAGAGGTTCTTGACCTGAGTCCTATGACTTTTTAAAAAAGTGTTTTGGTAACTGTATTTTAAAATAATAGGTTTCCTTTATAATCGTACGTATTTTATTTTATGCATTTTTAAATTTTAATTTATTTCTTTTTAGTTTACAACATTCAGTTCCACAAGCTTTTGAGTTCCAAATTTTCTCCCCCTCCTTTCCCTCCCCCCTCCCTAAGGCAGCATGCAATTGATACAGGCTCTACATATACATTCACATTAAGCATATTTTCACATCAGTCATTCAACAAGCATTTCTTAAGCCACCCACTATCAATTGTTTATGAATATCATAAGTACTGGGGATACAAAGATTGTAAAAGAGTCCCTGCCCTTCTGAGGCTTCCATTATGGGGGGAAGACAAAATAATAAATGTTTGTTGAACTGAACCAAATTGAATATTTAGCCTAGATGAGTTGGAGAAGTTCATCCCCAGCAGGTTGCTGAATTTTGGGGGTCACCACAAGAGAGGCAATGCAGTCTAGGGTTTAGGTCAGTACATTTGAGTCAGGAAGACCTGAGTTCAAATTCTAACACCTTCTAGATTGGGAACTTGGAACCTCTGACTCCAAGGCTTCCTTCCATTACGAACCTCCCCTTCAGGGCGGGAGTGTCTATTCCAGGTCATCCGTCGAGATGTGCTGCGCTTCCTTTTGGTCTACTTAGTCTTCTTGTTGGACTTTGCCATAAGTAAGGGCCCCCCCTCTTCCTCAGCTCTGAGGTCACCACCCCTCAGAAGCCCATGCACTGCCTTGTTTGCAGTCTTGTTTTTTAATTTTTTAATATTTTTTGAGTTTACAACACTCAGTTCAACATGTTTTTGAGTTCCAAATTTTCTTCCCCTCCCTTCCCTCTCCCTCCCCGCAAAGATGGCATGGAACCTGATATAGGTTCTACATACACCATCACATTAAACTTATTTACACAATAGTAAAGTAGTAAAGAAGAATTATGACCAATGGAATGAATCATTAGAAAGAAGAAACCAAACCAAAAAAGAAGAGAGCAGATAGTTTGCCTCCATCTGCATTCAGACTCCACAGTTCTTTCTCTGGATGTAGATAGCTCTTTCCATCATGAGTCCCTTAGAACTGTCTTTGAACCTTGTATTGGTGAAAAGAACCAAGTACATCAAAGTTAGTCATCACAGAAGTAATATGTCTGTGGTTATGTACAATGTTCTCCTGGTTCTGCTTCTCTCACTCAGTATCATATCATGTAGGTCTTTCCAGATTATTATGAAGTCTGTATCTTCCCCATTTCTTATACCACAATAGTATTCCATTACATTCATATACCACAACTTGTTCAGCCATTCCCCAATTGATGGGCGTCCCCTCGATTTCTAATTCTTTGCTACCACTAAAAGAGCTGCTATAAATATTTTTGCACATACAGGTCCCTTTCCCACTTGTGTGATCTCTTTGGGATATAGCCCTAAAAGTGGTATTGGTGGGCCAAAGGGTATACACATTTTACAGGCCTTTGGGCATAGTTCCAAATGGCTCTCCAGAATGGCTGTATCAGTTCACAACTCCACAAACAATCAATGTTCGATTTTCCTACATTCTCTCCAGCATTTACCATTTTCCTGTTTTGTCATATTAGCCAATCTGATAGGAGAGATGTGGTACCTAAGAGTTGTTTTGATTTTCATTTCTCTAATCAATAGTGATTTACAGCCTTTTTCATATGCCTATAGATATCTTTAATTTCTAATTCTGAAAATTGTTTGTTCATATCCTTTGATCATTACTCAATTGGGGATGATTTGCATTCCTATAAATTTTGCTCAGTTCCCTGTGTATTTTAGATATGAGGCCTTTATCAGAGACACTGGTTGTAAAGATTTTCTCCCAATTTTCTGCTTCCCTCCTAATCTTGGCTGCATTGGCTTTGTTTATACAAAACTTTTCAGTTTAACATAATCAAAATTATCCATTTTGCATTTTGTAATGCTCTCTATCTCTTGTTGGGTCATGAATTCTTCCCTTTCCCATAAATCTGAT
The DNA here is from genome assembly GCF_011100635.1 of Trichosurus vulpecula. Classification (NCBI taxonomy): domain Eukaryota; kingdom Metazoa; phylum Chordata; class Mammalia; order Diprotodontia; family Phalangeridae; genus Trichosurus; species Trichosurus vulpecula. The sequence goes on from NC_050579.1 coordinate 9,143,178, forward strand.
AGGTAAATTATTCCTTGCTCTCCCAAACTGCTTATAGTATCAGCCTTTATTCCTAAATCATGAATTCTTTTTGACTCTATTTTGGTATGCAGTGTGACATATTGGTCTATGCTCAGTTTCTGCCGTACTGTTTCCAATTTTCCTAGCAGTTTTTGTGAAATATTGAATTCTTAGCCCAGAAAATGGATTCTTTGGGGTTATCAAAGATTTGATAGCTATAGTTGTTGACACTGCGGCTTGTGTACCTACCCTATTTCACTTATCCACCAGTCTGTTTATTAGCCAGTACCAAGTAGTTTTGATGACTGCTGCTTTATAGCAGTTTGATATCTGTTATGGCTAGCCCACCTTCCCTAGCATTTCTTTTCAATAATTTCATTGATGTTCTGGACATTTTGTTCCTCCAGATGGATTTTGTTATTGTCTTATCCAGCTCTGCAAAATAATTTTTGGTAGTTCGATTGGTATGGCACTGAATAAGTAAATTAATTTAGGTAAAATTGTATTTTTTTATTATATTAGCTTGGCCTAACCACAAGCAACTGAGGTTTTTCCATTTGTTTAGATCTGACTTTATTTGTGTGAAAAGTCTTTCATAATTGTGTTCATATAGGCCCTGGATTTGTCTTGACAGGTAGACTCCCAAATATTTTATAGTGTCTACAGTAACTTTAAATGGAATTTGTCTTTCTATCTCTTGCTTTTGGGCTTTGTCAGTAATGTATAGGAATGCTGAGGATTTATGTGGGTTTATTTTATATCCTGCAACTTTGCTAAAGTTGTTTATTATTTCAAGTAGTTTTTCAATTGATTCTCTCAGATTCTCTAAGTAAATCATCACATCATCCGCAAAGAGTGACAATTTAATTTCTTCTTTGCCTATTCTAGTTCCTTCAATTTCTTTTTCTTCTCTTATTGCTAAAGCTAACATTTCTAGTACCAAATTGAATAATAGGGGTGATAATGGACATTCTTGTTTCACCCCTGATCTCATTGGGAATGGATCTAGCTTATCACCATTACATATAATGCTTGCTGATGATTTTAGGTAGATGCTGCTTATAATTTTAGGAAGACTCCATTTATTCCTATGTTTTCTAGTGTTTTTAATGAGAATGACTGTTGTTTTTTTCCTGCATCTATTGAGATAATCATATGGTTTCTGCTAGTTTTGTTGTTGATATGAACAATTATTCTGATAGTTCTCCTAATATTGAAACAGCCTTGCATTACTGGAATAAATCCTACCTGGTCATAGTGTACTATTCTTGTGATAAGTTGCTGCAATCTTTTTGCTAATACTGTATTTAAAATATTTGCCTCAATATTCATTAGAGAAATTGGTCTATAATTTTCTTTCTCTGTTTTGACTCTTCCTGATTTAGGTATTAGTACCATATTTGTACCTTTTTGTTTTGTGTTATACTTTTTATTCTTTTTTTTTCTTTAAAAGTGCTAACAAAGGACACTCTAGTTGGGCTCATCTTGCAATTAATATCCAGGAAATGCCATAACAGACAGTAGAAAGCAATACTTATTTCAGAACTCATCTTCATGTTTAGAAAATTCCCTAAAAACAGATTAATTTTCCCCTTTTTCAACTGTTGGTAAGAGAGTCTTTGTTTATTAGAGTTTGTGAAATATGACAGTTCACCTAAAAGAGTTTATATAAACTTCAGACCCACCTCAAGTCCAACAGTTGCTACCCAACTGAGTTTTTAAGGCTAATAACCCTGTTTTATGTCATGAAATTTGTATTTCATGATGAGTACTGAGGAAGATGACTGTATATTTAAAGACACAATTGTATTCCCCAAGTAAAGCAAAAAGTGATTTCGGCATTTAAACATACCTTTAAGTTAGAAGACATTTCAGCAGTTTGTCAAGGCTCTTCTTTAATTTCAGAAATTCTGTCTATGGATTTAAGGATTTCAGCAACAAGATTCGATGTTTCAGCTCCAGAAAGCAACTGCTTTATCGAAGCATGTGCGTTGTTCATGACGACTCGGAGATTTTGCAAGGCAGTATCAGTGTTTTGCTTAACTACTGTCAAATTGGCACACTGATTAGATCACAGGGCTTCATTGTCTCTCTTATAATTAGTAAGCTGAGGCTGGAGCATATTTATTTCCTGCTTCAGTTTTGCAACTTGATTTTCTCCCTTCATAGCCCCCTTAGTCATTAATTCGAGATTCTGTTCCATTTGTTGTACCACCAATTCGAGATCATGATAGTTGCTTTCCTCTTTTATCATTTTTGCTTCCAATTTCCGCTCAAGTGTTCTTACCATTTCTGTCTGAGATTCAGAGAAGTTCTGAATCTCATTAATTTTTCTTCTTAGCTTACAGTTTTCTTCTTTAAGTGCTTCATAGCTTATCTGCAGTGACTGAAAATGCCTATCTCCCAAGTATTCTCCATGAGCATCAAATGGTTTGTTTGTGTTGTTCACTTGAGATGTAGGAGAAACATGAGTCACTATCATTTAAGGTCTACGGAGCAGGAGACTCAATGCCTGACAGTTCAGATGGGTTGGTAAAAAAGGAAATATATGTATTATATGGTGATGTGCCAGTAGCAACTCTGGAAGCATGAGTTTGTTCCACGGCAGATGGCCGATAAGTCCCACTCCAGTCATCATCTTCATCTTCATCTAACAAATCTCCAGCACCAGTTGGATCTTGGGAAAAAGGTTCCTCATATTCTAAACCATATCCTACAGCTTTAGAAGTTGGGGAATTATTTTCAAGTCCTAATGTATGTATTGTAGATTCCTTGGTGTAAATTCTAGCATTGGTTGTTTCTTCTTTGGACAGTCCAAGGTTCTTGGTTTTCAGAAATTCTTTAAAGGAAAATGGATTTGCCTCATCCAGATCTTCAAGATTATCATCTGGTCTCCATAGCCTTCGGTCAGCTCGTCTAGGATCAGCTCCACACGGTTCAGCTTGTCTCCCATATTTGTGTCTTAAAAAGAATTTTGTAGGACACCTTCTTCACATATTATCTCAAATACTCTATAAAGTATGGGAATTAATTGTTCTTTAAACGTTTGATAGAATTCACATGTAAAACCATCTGGCCATGGAGATTTTTTTCCTAGGGAGTTCATTGAGGGCTTGCTCAATTTATTTTTAATCTTCTGTTAACCTGGGCAATTTATATTTTCATAAATATTCATCCATTTCCCTCAGATTGTCATATTTATGGGCATACAATTGGGCAAAATAATTCCTAATTATTGTTTTAATTTCCTCTTCCTTGGCGGTGGTTTCACCCTTTTCATTTTTGATACTGGTAATTTTGTTTTCTTCTTTTTTTTAATAAAATTGACCAAAGGTTTATCAGTTTTTTTGGTTTTTTTTTTCATAAAACCAGCTCTTAGCTTTATTTATTACATCAGTAATTTTCTGGATTTCACTTTTATTAATCTCTCCTTTGGTTTTCAATATTTCCAATTTGGTATCTATTTGGGGATTTTCAATTTGTTCTTTTTCTAGCTTTTTCAGTTATATGGCCAATTCGTTGATCTCCTTTTTATCTATTTTATTCGTGTAAGCATTTAGAGATATAAATCTTCCCCTAAGAATTGCTTTTGCTGCATCCCATAAATTTTGGTATGTTGTCTCATTATTGTCATTCTCTTGAATGAAGTTATTAATTGTTTCTCTGATCTGTTCTTTGGCCCACTCATTCTTTAGGATTAGATCATTGAGTTTCCATTTAGTTTTTAGTTGATCTTTCCATGGTCCTTTATTACAAATAATTTTTATTCAGTCATGATCTGAGAAGGACGCATTGACGATGTCTGCCTATCTGCACTGGATTGAGAGGTTTTTATGCCCTAGTACATGGCCAGTTTTTGTGTATGTGCCATGTACTGCCGAGAAAAAGGTATATTTCTTTTTATCCCCATTCAGTTTTCTCCAGAGGTCTATCATATCTGCCTCTTCTAAAATTCTATTCGCCTCCTCAACTTCTTTCTTGTCTATTTTGAGGTTAGATTCATCAGGTTCAGAGAAGGGGAGGTTGAGGACCATCACTAGTATGGTTTTGCTGTCTACTTTTTCCTGTAACTCCCTTAACTTCTCCTCTAGGAAATTGCATGCTATTCCACTTGATGCATTTATGTTAAATAATGATATTGCTTCATTTTCTATGATGCCTTTTAGCAGGATATAGTGTCCTTCCTATCTCTTTTAATTAAATCTATCTTTGCTTTTGCTTTGTCTGAGATTAGGTTTGCTACCCTTGTTTTTTTTTTTTCACTTCAGCTGAAGCACATTATGTTCTACTCCAGCCTTTTACATTCACCCTGTGTGTATCCACCTGTTTCAAATGTGTTTCTTGTAAACAATGTATTGTGGGATTATGGTTTTTTTAATCCATTGTGCTATATGCCTCTGTTTTATGGGAGAGTTCATCCCATTCACATTCACAGTAATGATTACTGTTTCTTTTTCTCCATCCTATTCCCCCCTCCACGTTTATGCTTTTATTTCTCCCTTCTCCCTTCCACTCCACAAAAGAGTTTTGCTCTTGACCACTGCTTTTCTCAGTGTACCCCTCTTGATCTCCCTCCCTTATCTTACCCTTTTCCCCTTGCTACTTCTTCCCTCCCTTCTGACCACCCCCCTTTTCTTTCCCCTTTCCGCTCCTACTGCCTGTAGCACAAGTTTGATTTCTATACTCATCAGAGTATATTATTCTCTTCTTGAACCAAATATGATGAGAGTAAAGCTCATATACTACTCTTCTTCTACTCTTCTTTCCTTCTGCTATAATGTTTTTGTGCCTCTTCATGAGGTCTAATTTACCCTTTTCTACCTCCTCCTTACCACTTCTCCCAGAACAATCCCTTTGCACCCCTTAATTATGTTTTTTATCTTTATATCAGTTATTTTATACTGACACCCACAGTCCATTATATCCCTTTCAATTTTCAAAATAACTGTACTTTTCTCAAGACCGATATATATATTATATATATATGATATATATTATATATATCATATATATAATATATATAATCCTATATAAGGATTTAAACAATTTTTCCCTTATTGATTAACAAGGTTTTTCCCACTGTTTACATTTTAATGTCTCTCTTGAGTTTTGTATTTGAAGATCAAATTTTCCGTGGACCTCTGGCCTTTTCATCAGGAAAGTCTGGAATTCCCTTATTTCATTGAATGTCCGTCTCCTTGCCTTAAAAATTATGCTCAGTTTTGCTGTGTAGTTGATCCTTGGTTGTAGTCCAAGCTCCTTTGCCTTTCAGAATATCATATTCCAATTTCTCCTGTCTTTTAATGTAGAAGCTGGAAGATCCTACGTGATCTTGACTAGGAGTAGTTCTGCAATATTTCAATTGTTTCTTTCTGGCTGCTTGCAGTATTTTCACCTTGACCTGATAATTCTGGAATTTGGCTATAATATTTCTTGGAGTTTTCCATTTGGGATCTCTTTCAGGAGGGGGCGATGATTGGTGGATTCTTTCAATGACTATTTTACCCTCTGGTTCTAGAACCTCGGAGCAGTTATGCTTGAGGATTTCATGGAAGATACTGTCCAGGCTCCTTTTTTCATCATAGCTTTCAGGTAGGCCAGTAATTCTTAGATTTTCTCTCCTGGATCTATTTTCCAAGTCAGTTGTTTTTCCAATCAGATATTTCGCGTTTGCTTCTATTTTTTCATTCTTTAGATTTTGTTTGATTGATTCTTGATGCCTCATAGAGTCATTAGCTTCTGCTTGCTCAATTCTAATTTTTAATGAATTGTTATGTTCTTTTTTCTTCTGAGCCTCCTTTTCCATTTGGTTAATTTTACTTTTCAGGGCATCATTCTCTCTAATTAGATTCTGAATCTCCTTAGCCATTTCTCCAATTTTACTTTTCAAAGATTTGTTCTCAGTGATTTTTTTTCCTTTTTTTTCTTTTACCTCTCTAATCTGGTTCTTAGAATACTCCTTGAGCTCTTTCAGGAATGCTTTATGATCTTGAGACCAGTTTACATTTGCTTTTGAGGTCTCAGATGTTGATATAGTGTCAATGCTGTCCTCCTCCAAATTGGTAGTTTGATCTTCCCTCTCTCCATAAAGATTCAATGGTCCTTTGTTTTCTTGAGTGCTTCTTCATGTTGGTTAACTTTTTCATGGCTTTAAAGTGGATTCCTTCTTCTTGGGGTCGGGGGCTCTATGCCAGGCTTCTTGTTCTGGGAATTGTGGGCTTAGGTACTGGCTTTGTGTGCTATGGCCTCTGGTTTCATGAGGTGTGTAGGGGGTGGTCTGGTTGCTGGAGGTCTCCTCTTCCCATATTGCTGTGCTAGGGCATGGGTGGTCTCAACCATTGTCTCTACTGATGTCTGCCACTTCTCCTAGCTGTGCGAAGGCTCCTCTGGGTTTCTGGTGGTGATCCTTGCTGGCTCCACCCTCCTGGGGCTCAGGAACTTCTGTTGTTTGGCTACTGAAGCCCCACTTCTGGCTCCTCTATGTCAGTATTTCTCCCAAGGCCTTATTATCTAGGTGAGGAAGGAAGGGATGAGAGCTGTTTTCCTGGTCATTATGCCTCCCAGAAGTTCAAGAAGGTGAGTTTCAAACTTTTAGACTGTGGGCTGCAAGCCTCCAGAGTAGTTGTCCTCACAGCTGCAGACACTGCACTGCTGCCTCCCATAGGTCCAACAGATTCCTTTCCTGTGTTGGGAGGCTTGGAAATCTCCACCAGTTTTGTGCCCAGGGTTCGCCCAGCATGGATTGCTGGCTGAGTTCCGCAGCTGCTTCAGCTTTGGTGTGGTCTGGTGCAGCTCCACGCTCTAGGCACTCTCCCAGCCTAGAGATCTGTCCTGTCAACCCTGCGGCCTCTCCTGCCTTGGAAATTTGCCACATTCAGTGCGCTACTGGTTGCTAACTCTCTAAAATCTGCTCAGCTTCACTTTTTTAGAGGTATCTGACAGAATTTGAGAGAAAACTCCTGTAAGACACTGTTTTCACATGGCCATCATGGCCCCACCTTTATTTCATGCATTTAAAAGCATGATTTTGAGAAGGGGGTCCATAAATGTCAGCAGTCTTTGAAAGGAGTTCAGGATACAGATGAAGTTAAGAATGCTTATCTTAATCTTACCAGCCATAAGCGCATGTGTTTAAGTCCACAATTTGAAACTAGGGGCTAGACCTGGCATTTCATTGGTTTGAGGCAATCCCAAGTGAGGAAGTCCCCTTTATGAATGAAGGTTGGCACCTTCTCTACAACTTTCAGTCTTAGCAATCTGCCTAGAATGCTGAGAGGTTAAGTGATTAGCCTGGCATCACACAGCCACAATGTGTTAGAGGCAAGACTTGACCCCCAGTCATCCTGTCTCCGAGGGAAGTGGATTCTCCACTACATTCTGCAGCCTAAGTCATATTATACCCCATACACAAATAATAGGGCAAGGGGATGATAAAACTGTAAATTTGTTATTCAGGGTTTGCTTTAAAAATCTGTGCACCACCTTTAATACTATGCTAACAAAAATTTGCTGTTTCCATTTCCTCTTTTGTTTCTGGGTATTTTTTTCTCTAGATTCTTGTGCTGCTTAGTCATTATAATTCCCATAAGATCCTAAAGTGACAGCTGTCAGGGACCTCAGATGCCATCTTGTCTAACCCCCTCATTTTACAGGGATAGGAAACAGAAGCCTCCAGAGGTAAAGGGATTGGAACAGAGACACATGGTTAGGACAAGCCCAGGAGGGAGAATTGGCTCACAGAAGGCAGCTCCTCTAATTTCAGAGTCAGAGTGTTTTCCATGTGCTGTGTGGCCTCCATGAGTGCCTGAAAAGGATAGACAGAGTGGATATTCCAATAAGGAACGAATGTCCCCGGAAAATAGGAAGAGGATAAGAGGGCAGCTTAAGAAGCACCTTTAATGAATTCAAGCCACCAAGTTCAAATGACCTCTCCTGTTGGGGCACCAAAAGCCTTGACATGTGATTGCTGAGCCATTCATGGCCTGTGGTCCTGAAGAGGTCAAAGAGAATAGGAGAGATGCCAGAAGGCCAAAGATGGGTATAAAATGGAAGAATACAGAGTTTATACACTCTAGCCTTCAATTTCTAGCAAAATTCTGGGGTTAATGAAGATCTAAAAATGGAGGCAGTTGACTCAAGGAGTCAGAATGACTTATCAGAAGCAGGTCAAGCCAGAGTAACCCCACTGCCTTTCTTGACAAGGTTATTAGCCTGCTAGGTTAGAAAATTCAGTGGCTGTCATTTACCTGGAGGCTAGCAAAGTGTTAGACTGAGTATCTCTGGTTATTCTCCTAGGAAAGATGCAGAGATCACAGCTAGATAGACAGCAATACAGTTAGGTGGATTTGGAACTGGTTAAATGGTTGGACCCAATGCACACTCATCCTTGGTTCAATGACAAGACAGGAAGGCATCTTCAGGAAGTGTCCTGTGATCTGTGGGTGCCCTATGCTGGTTCACATTTCTATTAGTGACTTAGGGAAACGCATAGATAGCGCACTTTGTCAGGCTCCCAATTACAGAGTCAGGAAGGACACCTAACACTCTGGATGATAAGATGAGCATTCAAACCTGTCTCGACAGGCTTGAGAATTAGGCCAAATCTAATGAAATAAAACCAAAAAGGGACAAATATAAAGTCTTGCTCTTGGGCCCAGGTAATCACTTTCATATGTCTCACATCAGATGATTGTTGAATCATCATTATATAGAGTTAGCAGAGGACCTACTGGCCATCTACTCCAATGTCCTCATCTTAAAGATAAGCCAGCTGAGGCCCAGAAAAGTTAAGTGAGCTACATCAGTCCTTCAGATCGTGAAGGGTAGGGCCAGGATTAGAATCTCAACAATATTCTCACAACCAATCCAATGTTCTTTCCACTATAGCATGGGAGCTGTGTCTGGACAACTGTTCTATTGAGAAAAAATCTGGACCTCCAAATGGACTGAAGTTTCTCTGTGAATCCACAGTGCCTTATGGTAGCCCAAAAGCTAATGCAATCTTTAGGATGCCTTAAAAGTGACACTGCCATGATGTCTAGGATGCAGAAGGTGGTCAGCCAACTAGAGGAGGTTGTCCTGGTCAGGCCATGTCTCGGCCATTATTATCAGTTCTGGGGACAAGAAGAAGGTGCTTCCTGCAATTTAGCATCTCAAAAAAATTTTCTGGAGTGCTGAGTGGTGACCAGGGTCACATGTCCGGAAGGGATCATAAACTGTTGCTCAGATTCTATCTAGCTCAGCTCGGATTGATCTGGCCCACTGGCATTGGCATCACAAATGCTCAGGCTCCCTAAGAGTCTACCCAATATGGCAAATCTTTAGTAAAATTTGTTTTTCTTTGGCTGTGAAACAAAGGGATCAGAGACTGTGCTTGAACCCATGTCTTCCTGGCCCTGGAGGCAGCTCTCTTCACTAGGCTACACTTAGGGACCTTTTTATAAATTAGGGACTTTGTAAGTTTAATTTTATTGAGTCCTTTATGATTTCACTGTCATGTTAATCTTTTTATGCTTCTCTTGAGTCTTGTATTTGAAAGTTATATTTTCTTTTCAGCTCTAGATCTTTTCATCAGGAATGTTAAAAAGTCATCTATTTCATTAAGTGTCCATTCTTGCCTCCCCTCCCCCAAGGCTTATACTTGGTGTTTCTGGGTAGGTTATTCTTGGTTGTAATCCCAGCTCTTTTGCCTTCTGGAATATCATATTCCAAGCTCTGTGCTGCTTTAATGTGATAGCTGCTGAATCTTGACTATGGCTCCATGATATTTGAGTGAGTGGTTTCTTTCTTGTTGCTTAAAGCATTTTCTCTTTTGCCTGGGAGCTCTGGAATTGGGCTATAATATTCCTAGGAGTTTTCATTTTGGGATCTCTTTCAGGTGATGATCAGTAGATTCTTTCCATTTCTTTTTTATCTTCTGGTTCTAGGATATCAGGATAGTTTCACTTTCTGTTTTTTTGAAATATTGTGTCTAGGCTCTTTCTTTGATCATGGCTTTCAGGTAGAATTCCAATAATTCTTAAAGTATCTCTCCTTGATCTATTTTCCAGGTCAGTTATTTTCTGATGAAATATTTCACATTTTCTTCTACTTTTTAAAAAACTTTATCATATTGTTCCTTGATGTCTCATGAAGTCATTAGCTTCCACTTGCTCCATTCTAATTTTTAAGGACTTATTTTCATCAGTGAATTTTTGTATGTCTTTTTCCATTTGGCCAGTTCTGTATTTTAAGGTTTTATTTTCTTCAGTATTCCCCCCTCCGTTTTTTCTTTATCAATCTATTGTCTTTTCATAATTTTCTTTCTTTGCTTTCATTTATTTGCCTACTTTTTTCCTCTATCACTCATATTTGCTTTTAAAAATCATTCTTTAGCTCTTTCAGGAAAGCTTGCTGGGGCTTGTGTCTAATTCACATTTTTTTTCCTTCTGATTCAACTTTTTGTTGAAATATCATGGAAGAGGAAACTGAGGGCTACAAAGGCAAAAGTGATTTGATGAAGGACACACAAGGAGTAAGGAACAAACTTTGGATCTTTGCTCAGTTAGCCAACACCAAAGACAGCCTCCTTTGAACTAAACTGCGTTATACTGGCCTTCAAAGAGTCATTCGGCTGGCTCTGGGGCTCAGTTTCCTCATCTGTAAAATGGGGGTGAGGTGGATTCAATCTGCTCTAGGATCTTGTGTCGATAGGCAAAATGACCTTTGTTTTCTTTGAGTAACTCAGTTTATTTCATTAAGCCTTACTGGCTTATGCTGGGCTCTTGGGGTCCAAGGTAAGGCTAACTCCAGGGAGGGCCTAGTTTATATGTCTGGAATAGTGAGGCTTTTAGACCACGTGGGTTTAAGTCCTCCTCTTTGTGATGATTCATGGGTCTGGCTAAGGGGAGGTGTTAACTCCAGAGCCATGCCCTATTGGGTGTTAACCTAATCTACGTGGATGTGAACCTCCCAGAGTCCTAAGGGGAGGGGCCAACTCAAGAACCAATTGGCTCTGGTCATTCAGGTGAGGCTTGATGATGTCAAAAACTCTATAAGAGGAGAGAAGACAGCTTGAAGATCCTTTTTCTGTTGGAGCCAGAGACAGCTACAGCCAAAGCTGAAGCAGGAGCTGCCGGTAGCAGAGCTGACCCACATGTGGACCGAGGAGTGCTGAGCAAGGACTTGAGGCCAGTGGGTAATCTTCTTACCATAGAGGGGAAGCATGTATATGATTTTGCTTTATACCATCATGCTTCTCTGTGGCCTCCTGGTTATTCTTGTGAGGCGGACCTATTGGGCCTGGGAGCTTTTGATCAAAATATCAAAATGGGGACGCTGGTTCATGGGTCTGTTACTTTAGAGCTTAAATACATGCTTTAATTCTTCTGCCTTCTACCTAGAGAATTCCTTATATCCTGCGGTTTCGAACCTTTCAGACATATATATGATTCTCTTTGAAATCATAAATTCTGCCTTCATAATACAGATCTTCCTGTCTGTAACACTGTATCTATTTCCCCAATCCTAAGAATTTAGCCATTCCCCACTCTTGATGGCTCTATTCAGGTGGGAGCTGGGCCCATTTGTGCAAATACAGAAGGTTAGGTAGCCTACCAGCAGGTGTCCCTAGCAATGGTTTCAGTCACTGCTTCAGCAGAATGTGGAACCTTTCTAACAACTCAAAGGACTTTGGGCTAAAGTTGAGCCCAGAATTACATATGATTTTAATTGGCTCCAACTCCATTTTAATGCTTATACTCCATGTCGGTTATTCCATTTCCTTATTCCTTTGAACTCTGCCCTAGGTGCAGGAGGATGGATGTTCAGCAAGTTGGACTTGGGAAGTCTTCCTGCTGGCAGGATTGCCACACCTACATAGAACCAGACTTTTGAGTCTAAAGGTATCTCTCCCTAGAAATCATAATCTGGGCTCCCAGGCGGGTAGCCAGTAAAGATGAGGTGACAAGGGGTAGGATAAAGATGGGGAGCTGGCAGAGCTAACAGTGGAGTAGAAAAGAGACCTGGATTGAATAAGTCAGAGGATTTCATTTACACTGAGATCTTTGACTCCTGATCCAACCCTCACTAACTTGACTATTGGCAAGGTCTCTTCCCCATCTGTGACCCTATGGTTTGGTGCGCAACTCTGGCAAACTCTCCCCTCTCTCACCATGGAAGGTGTTTATAGGCTTCATGATTCAGAACTGATAAAGTCCTTCCAGGTTGAGTCCAGCTTCTGCTCCCATCTTGCAGATGAGGAAACTGAGGCTGAGAGAAAGGGGTAAGTTACTTTCCAATGGTCATGCAGCGAGTAAGTGTCTGAGGCAGGATTTGCTCTGCCTACCATGTCACAATGCCCGGTTGGCTTTGCCAGGGATGAGAGACTAACCAGACCAGCCCTTGCTCTTCCTTTCTTTTTTTGCTGAAGACATTAAAAGAAACATCTGCCCTTTACTGTGCTTGGAATCTTACTCGGCCTCCCTCCTCCTGAAATCATTTCTAGATGTGCTCAGCTGCTGAAGATGACAAGCACAGGCAAATGCACAGCCAGATGCAGGCGTGCACACACACAGAGGCACACATAGACATAAGTGTACACATGTAATTAGACGCACACCTCACAGCCATCCTCACTAGCACCAGCACAGACACTGCTCTAGTACAACACGCACATGTGCACACACACAGAGGCACACATAGACATAAGTACACATAAGTAGTTAAACACAGGAAGCAGACACATACCTCACAGACATCTTTATGAGCACCAACACAGACACTGCCTTGGTATGCCATGCACACATGCACACAGAACCCCAAGCTCAGACACATATGCCCATGCATAAACACAGGCAGGGGCCCCTTTGCTGGCACACATATAAAGAGAGACAGAGGATGTCTCTGTAGCAGGACAGTTTGCAGAATCACCCCTCCCCCTCACCTTCCTTATCATCTTATACTTTTTCTCTGCCACCTACACTTTGAGGCTGCTGGGCTGGCCTCTTTGCTGGGTCTTCACACATGACTCTTCACCTGCCAAGCATTCTCTCTGACCATCAGTATTGGCAATTAAGGTGGGACTTTTTTACTGTTTTCTCTTTTAGTACTTATTTAACCAAGTGCCCTTGATGAGTCTGGCCTTTGTTTCTTTGATTAAATTAGGAGTCTTCAATGACCTCCTTGCCTCAAAGGAAGGCCTGGTTTGCAAGGGTTTGAGTGACATGTTTGTGATGCCAGAGGCTTTTAAGCCACCTTGGTTTGAGTCCTAGGTGTATGAAACTTTTTGGTTACACAGGTGAGTTGCATGTGGTGACATCCTTTGACCCTGAACAGAATATATAAACTCAAGAGGTTGGCATCTTCTCCTGGGGCTCTCAGTCACTAGAAGAGTGGCATGGAACTATGGGCAGCCATTTTAAGAGACCTCCAGCTTGTGAACCCAGATGTTGAGGCTTTCCTGGTAACTATGAATTGTGATCTAGTCTGTTTATGTTGTGTATGTTTGACATTTGTTTGTGTTTGCTCTGAAGTCCAGGGTGCTGGCTTCTCCTCCTGAACTAAGTGAATGATATTTGTACGTTGGATCAAAGTGAGATTGTTAACCCCTTAAAGTTACTTTCCTTAGCAACTTATTTGGGAACCACAGGCTATTTAGTTGCTGAGACCTGACTTGTGAGAGTTGTGGTGAAGCTCAGCAGGGATCCTAAGCCTTAACTGATCATTAATCCATCCTGTCAAATAGTCTGTCAAGGGTCAAACTAATAAGTCAATCTGTGCCTAACTCAATTGGGTGAGTGGTTCCTGAGTTGTTACTACCTCCAAAGAAATTTGGTGCCTTCCCTAGGTAACTCATACCATCCACTGAAAAGGCAGGGGGACCTAGGGGTTCTCAAGTCCTATGCCACTTTGGAAGGCAAACTGCTGAAGGGGACGGAGCTTATCTCAGAATCATGCTTCTAAATGAGACACAAAGGCTTAGAGGAAATGGCTTGAGGCAAAGTCCGTTTCCATGCAGGTAGGGCCAAGGTGGATGCTGGAGCTATGACCTGTGAGGAAGGGTCTGTGAAGGAGAGGGTGAGACCATGTGGGCTTTTACCAATGGAGTCTGGGACAGACCTTGTGTTCTGGCTCTTTATGTCTATGAGGACTTGACAAACTGTGGGGAGAGATAATTCCCAGTACAAGCCCAAGAGGAACTGGGAAGATGAGTGAGTTGGCTTGTTTGTTATTGTGTAAGAAAAGCTGAAGACACAGAGAAAGGATGTGAATTTGAAGAAGAGACAGTGCTTGTGGTGGGAGGCCAGGTGGTGGAATGATGCAGAGGTGCCAGCCTTGGAGCTGCAATAGACCTTG